>NC_056744.1:1518919697-1519022197 GCF_019279795.1 Protopterus annectens
TTACCTGTGTGGCTGTTATTACCCGAATTTGGCAATCTTACAGTATTGAGATGGGCCATTTAGTGGGTGAGAGAGGGGTGAAGTTGGCACTGAATCGATCTGCCAGGATATTGGCAAGATCCTTGGGATCAGTATATTTAATGCCATTCTGTTGTAGCTCAGAGCAGATCTGAGCATTGTCATTTAGATTCTTGACATAGTTATAGAATGCCTTGTGGTTGTCTTTGGAATCTTTGGTAATTTTATTTTTGTAACTAGCTTTGGAGGATTTTATGAGGGATCTCAGCTTCTTACTGAGGCTGGTAAGGGCGTTTTTTGCATCCTGGGATTTTCCTCTTTTCTGCAACAGTTTCTTCTTTTTGTTGTAAAGTTTGTTTATGGCAGGGGACCACCAGATTGACTTCCTTTTATTGGAGGAGAGCATCCTGGTTCTATTTGGGATGGCACGATTCATGCATGAGTGGATGTCTTCATACAGTGCCTTAGTGTAGGACTCAGCAGTCGAACTTTCAGTTCCCGTCTGCATGGGTGTCATGAAATTTATAACTTCTGACATGAGTAGCATGAAGTTGGCTTTGGAGAAGTTTTTTATGGAGGTTTTCTTACTGGGGGATGGGGGTGGGATGTGAATGTTAAGGGTGATTAGCTAATGGTCTGACCTGACCAACGAGGGGGTGACCATAGGTGTGGAGCATCGATTTCCCATGTTGGTAATGACCAGGTCTAGGATATTTGAGCCCCTGGTGGGACTATGGATTAGTTGATCCAGGGCATTGGAACTTATGAATTCCAAGAACCATTGGGCAAAGGTGTTGGTACACGAGTAGTTTTCCCAGGTAATGGCAGGGTAGTTGAAATCACCTAGTATTAGGGTGTTTGGTTGTATATTAATATTTTTCAGTATGTTTAGAAAGGTGTAGTGAGAATCTTGGGGTATGATGGGGGATCCGTAGCAAGCTACAATTTGGATTGCAGTCTTACCTAGTGTTAGTTGCACCTGGAGAATTTCAGATGCATTGTGTTGGGCAACTAACCTGGTGGTGTGTATCCTTGGTGAATATGGACACTGCTCCACCTTTAGTGTTTCAGTCCCGGTTTGGTGTCTGAAAAGAGTGGTAAGAGTTGTAGCCTGGTATTGCAGGGGTGCTCCCTGGAGCCTTGAACCAGGTCTCAGTTACTGCACAGATATCTATGTTCTCCATTTTTAGGAGTGCCTCGAGAGAGTGCATTTTGAGGTTTAGACTTCTAGCATTGAGTAGCATTACCTTCAGATTTTGCATGCTTGTACCTGTTACAGTGGTGGTTTTGTCCTTTGAACTTTGCCAAAAAAAGGCATTATAGGGGTGGCAAGAGCCTTAGCCAGTAACCTGAATACCAGGGGCAGCAGGTGCAGACCATCTCTGGCAAAGCATCGTGGTCTGTCGATCATGTCGTCCCAGGCAGACAGATACTGGATCCCCTTTGAATGACATCAGAAGCTTAGCCAATTGTTAAAGTCACTCATTTTGTCCTTATATTGTGATATCATTCTGGGCGAAGGCAGGATGCTACTCAGGGCTAGGGTCATACCTGCCTGGGCCACATGATCCGAGAGCTCTTCTATGTCTCTTTTCATGTAGTCCATGAGGACTATGAAACTACTAACCTATGAACCTATACTGTTGCTTCTGGCTCAGGGTTTTATCTTTCCATTGAGTCTTTCTGAAATTCCCTGAACAAGATGACTTTTCCAGCAGGTTGGGTTCTTCTCATAAGCACCTATGGAGTTGGCAAGTCTACCTTCCTGTGCTGCATAGATATGCACAGAATACTTGGTATCCCACTATTTACCCTTAAAAGGCAACACAGACCAGTGTTTCATTGAATATACTCTGTCCACATAGATAGTTGGTTTGTTCCTCTTGTTTCCAGGTAATTTCTTCATTCTAAGTCCCTCATTAATTACTTAAAGTGAGGGAAGTTTTTCCCTATAAACAAATTATTGTTGAGGTAAGGGATTACCACTACTGGGTACCGCAAAGTCCCAAACTACGTCTGTGCCTGCACTTTGGTGATTGGATAGCCCTTTCACTCAGCATCAATACAGATACCCTCTATAGTTTTAAGATACTTGGTTTTCTTTGTTCATAGATTTTGGATTTTAACCAGGGTGATCATGTTACTTGAGCATTAGAATTGTTGAAACTCTAAGACATCAACTGCAAGTAAGCACTTAAAGTTGGCTGTAGCAAAATAACAAAAGGCAAATTCCACTAATCATTTGGTACCATGGTCACATTGCATAGTCTCTTACTCTCCTTTGGTATTCCTGGATGCCTGTATGGGTGTCTTCCATCTACCTAATTTACAAATCTTGTCTGCGTGGCATTTCTTCTACATTTAATGCAAAATACAACGGACACCTTAGAGTTACCTTTATCAAGCCCCTTAGTAGTGGTTTTCTTGAATATGCTTTCATTGCATAATACCTTTTGCACCAGGGCTAAATATTCATCAGTATTCTGGGGTGTCATCTTATCACACTCAATGTTCAGTAGTAACTATTAGCAAGTATTCTATAAAATCTGTCTAAACAAGATTTCTAACATTGCTTCTTTGCTATTCCTCCCATTTGGATCTAACCAATATATTGCAATGAATGATCAAAAGTGGAAAACAAAAACTGTAAAATAGTTCACAAAGTAGCAAAAAATGTCTAACAAAAAATACAACCTCGAAAGTCTTTTATTTATATCCAGTAAGCGTTTTTGTAACACTTCATCAGATCTGATGAAGTTTTATGTCTAAGACGAAAGTGCTTACTAGCTGTAAATAATATACTTTTGAGGTTTTATTTTTTTGTTAGCAATATCTTGGAATGTTTTTCAGTTCACATAGCAGTGCCCTCATGCTTGTCGATGTCACAAAAACTATTCATGAAACTTATGTGCCTCTGCCTCAGCCATCACCCTCACTAGCAGGATTTTTTAATCTTTTCATAATCTGCACAATCAGCACATATGCCCTGATGGCCTCTGCTGTAAGGCAAGCAGCTAGAATATGTGCCCAGGATGTGACAAACCCTTCCTATCAGTCCTGTCAAATATACTGTAGCTGAATATGCCTCTAAATCATTATTTGAAATAAACCAGACAAATATTTTTACAGTAATTAATACTGAGAAGGAGTGTCAGGTGTTATTGCTTTACAAATCTGTGCAGCTTCAGTTGCCCACTGCATCCAGATGCAGAAGACTGAATGCAGAGAATACCTGCTCAGATTCAAAAGCAGCACTGGATTGAACAGTGACAAGTAGAAAACAAAATAAGATTTTCTGAGAGCAGCAGTGGCAGTAGGCACCTCCACCCCACCTGCAGTTATTTTACATAATTAAAACAATTATTTCCCATTTTGTAACAGAACAAAACAAATGACTTTTAAGTTCGTAACAAATAACAAAGAAGTTCATCTCTCTTTGCCCCATAAAAGTCAGTGCAGACAACACAACAGGTTACTCTTCTCCCTGTCGTGCTTTGTAGCAATTGTACCGGTTACTAAATAGGTTGAATAGTTTGATCTTTTGGTAATAATTAAGAATAAGGGGAGAAAAGGTTTACATTCTCTGGAAAAAAAAAAACAATAATGGAAAAAAATCAGTGTGAGCAACACAAAACAGTTCCTCTGTGACCAACATAAAAAAGATCGAGAAAAAAATTAGTACCTCATAACACCTTCTCAGTAAATACACAAACAGGTTTTGTACAGTTCACTTTCTGACAGTTCTTCAGTAAGAACACAAAACAAGATTTCAAAGACGTTACTTTCTGAAACCTGTTTCTCAGAAGCAACATAAAACAGGTTCCAAACAGTTCGCCTCTCTCTCTCTTTCTCACTCTCTTGGTAGTAGCAAAGGTTTCAACTGCCAGCCTCACAAAAGTGAGTTGGAACAAATTAACAAATGACAATAGTAAACCTATTTTCCCCTGGGTCTTCCCCTGGTGAATTCTATACTAAATAAAAACAAAGGCAAAATGACAGAAGTCTCTCTGTCTCTCTCTTTCTCATAAGCTTCTCCCAAAAAACAAGTGGAAAACTTATAACAATATAACAGGTCTTGTACAGAAGCTTTGAACAGAAGTTCATAGGTTCATAGGTGTATACTAGGATAATGACCACTAGGGCCC
Source organism: Protopterus annectens (assembly GCF_019279795.1). NCBI lineage: Eukaryota > Metazoa > Chordata > Ceratodontiformes > Protopteridae > Protopterus > Protopterus annectens. The sequence continues at coordinate 1,518,923,861 of NC_056744.1, forward strand.
ATATAGGCCTAGCCATACAACCCAAATGTGACCCACAAATTTGATTTATATAGGTGGTGATTTATTGACTGCCTCTGTTCATCAAAGACATAGGAGCCAGACCAGGGGTAAATTTCTGAAATTTGCCCTTAAAAAAGGATATGGAGGAACTCTGCTTCACATGGATGGGGAGCCTGTTCCAGAGAACTAGAATTCTCTGAGAAACAGATCTTTTTCTCCAACATGTCCCATTTATGTCAAAAGCAAAATCTTGGTCTTTTAATCTGGTAGTTCCTATGCTGTTTGTTTTGTGGATGTGCAAAAAACTTAATCAAAATAGGGTACAGGGATGTCTTGTATGTCAGGCACAGATCACCTCTCAGAAGTCTGAATGATACCAAGTAAAGAGACAGGGCGTTGGGGTGATCAGTGTATGAAATTATGGTTACTCCCTGTATTCTTTCTGTAAGGAACCTTTGTGGATATTCCAGTTGTTAAATGTGTCTAGTCAGGTGCATACCGAAGGGGCATTATACTCTATGATGGATCTAATTAGGGACAGATACAATGGTATGATGACCTCTTTGGACCTAGATGACATGCCCTTGCTTATAATCTAAGCCGCATAGAAGGATTTTCTTCCTACCTTTTAGACATGGTGGTTGAGGGCTAGGTTACTATCTACTTGAGTTCCCAGATCCTTGACTAGTGAAATCAACTTTTAAGGGTGTTTTATTGTCGACGTAGTTTCTCAGGGTGGTAAACTTCCAGAAGTTACTATAATTAATTTCTTTGTATCTTGTTTTAAACCATGTCTTTGGCACCAAATGTTTGTCTGTATCAGACCTTCCTGAAAGCTGTTTTCATTGTAGGGTGAATTCAGTGACTGCTCCCAGTTTGCAATCATCTGCAAAGTTGGTTAGCCAAAGATCTTTGAGTTTGGCTTTGAAATCCGAGCAGATCCAAAGAGGAGTGGGCCCAGTGCAGAGACCTGGGGAGCTCCACCCATGACTGGCCTTTTTGTAGAGATGGCCTCACTGATTCTAGCCTCCTGTGTCCTGTCAATGAACCAGCTAGCATGTTATAGGGATGTTTATGCCTAGTTCCATATGTTTGTTAACAATGTCTGAGTGGGGTATTGTATCAAATGCTTTAGCCAGCACTAGGTAGGCAGTATGCACCATTTTCCCCTCATGCGTTGCCTTAGTGACCTTTTCAAAGAAGTCCATCAGATTCAGTAAGTGTAACCTACCTCTGACAAAGCCAAACTGGGATGGACCAGTGTCTGGAAGTCTCCTACTGTATGTCCTTGTTGATAATTTCCATGACAAGTCTTTCCATGGCTTTGAAATGACTAGTCAGACTTATGGGTATGTGGTTTCCAGGATCTGTAATAGTCCTCCTTATGAAGGTGGACAACCATTGCAGTCCTCCATTCATGTGTCACAAAGCCTATTTTACAACTACAGTTAAATGATGACTCCAGGATCCTGTAATCATATTTTATGAGGCTGTGTTCTTGGCTTTAGTGAGTGCACCCAGTACATGCTCCCTAGTTTTAGCTGGAGGGGTTATGTCTGAATGTATTTTTGAGATGGTTGGATGGGGGTGAGGGAAGTTGTAAGTGAATTTATCCACTAACAGGTTGGTTATTTTGCCAGGTTTAATAAACTTGACACCATTAACCACCAGTTCAACATACTGCTGTGTGCTACCCTTGAGGTTTCTGACATAGCTGTAGAAGGTCTTATGGTTATCTTTCACCTGGGAAGCTATATTAACCTCAGAGTTACCCTCATAGATGCCTTTTTACTTTGATGAGAAAGTTTCTGTTTTTATGAGAAATACCCTTTCTGATTTTTGCCATATATTTTTTTCCTTTTGTTGCATATCCTGTTTAATTTGGAATGCCACTAGGGTAGTTTGTTTCTAGGGCTAGTCCTGGCTTACTTGTTTTAGGTATAGCAGCCTCTATGTAGCCATTGACATGGTTGCACAGAGCTTCTGAGATCAATTCAGCATAGGGTCCTGTGTTCTCTGAGGCTGGAGAGGCATTGCATTTTGACAATCCAATGACTTAACAAAAGGTAATTTGCCTTGGAATAGTTCCTGTCTGTTACTGGTTTTAATGAGATTATGGAGCTAATTTTGATTTTGAGACAGCTTTATGGTCAGACCTTACCGAGGAGGATGAGGCATTGCAGGTTACAACATTCTCCCATATTTGTAGGCAAGAGGTCCAGTATGTTGGATCTTCTAGTGGGTGTATTCACTGTTTGGTCAAGGGTGTGTGATTTTACAAAGTCTAAGAATCTATATGCCTGTAGATTTGAGACTGTGTAACATTCCAAGTCTATAGAGGAGTAATTAACGTCTATTATGAGTAGGGTGTTGGGTTGGATGGTAAGTGTCTCCAGTAGGTCCAAGTATGCATTGTGAGCTTCTTGGGACATGGAGGTTAACTGATAGCTGGCCAGGAAATGGTACAGAATTCTGTCTCTGGTGATCTGTACTTGGAGGACCTACAGTGCTTCATCCTGTTTCACCAACCTAGAGGTATGCTTGTTATCGATGTATATTGAGAGATATCCTTTAGCCCTTTTCTGTACAGCTACTGGTCTAAAAGTGTGGAAGACACTGAAAGCTTGCACTGTCAGGGTTCTGTCTTCCACTTTAAGCAATGTCTCTGTAACTGCACAGATGCCTCTGTTCTCAAGTGTAAGGAGAACTTTGAGGGAGTGTAGTTTTTTTGTTTATATTCCTGGCATTGAGCTGTAACACCTTGAATTTCAGTTGAGTTGATTTTGCTATGTTAGCGGGTTTGTCAATTTGGCATTGCCTAAAAATGTCACTATGGGGGTGGATAGAGTTTGAGCCAGTATCTGAGAGCCTGTAGTGGAGATGTGAAGAATATCCTTAGCAAAGCAATGTGTTTTGTTAACCATGCCCCCCCCCCACCCAGGAAAACGCATAATGGATCCCCTTAGAATGAGACCAGAAAGACAGTCAGTTGTTGAAATCAATCAATCAATCAATCAATCAATCAATCAATCAATCAATTTTTTGCTCATATTATGGCATCATTCTTGGTGAGGTAATGTTCTGCTTAATGCTAGGCTGATACCAGCCTGAGGCACATAGTCTGAAAGCTCCACAATATCTTTCTTCATATATTCCAGGGACATACCTCTCAGGTCATTTACACCTACATGGACTATGATGAAATCATACTGGTGTCCTGTGGTGTATTGACTGGAGTGCATGAATGCATGATTTAGTGGATTCTGGCCCCAGATAAGCAACTAACCATTATCTTCTCCTTGTTCAGCCTGGTTAGAGGGACATCAGTATATCTTACAATGGAGTCCCCGATGACTAGAGTCCTGGGAAGTGTTTGGGGCTACACTGACAGCGACAGTATATGTGGTGATAGGTGCTGTTTTTTTCTGAGTGCCTTTGGGCTTACTGAGGCATAACGCTGACAACAGGTAATCTAGGCAATCTTTGTTATTTAGGAAGATTTATAGAAAAACACCTCCTAACTCCACCAAGCATTTTTTTGTGTATTTAATCGTGTTTACGTTATTTGTGGCATATTAAATTGGATTACTCTCAGCCTGCATTGGTCATCGCTTTCGTAGATTTGCTTTGCTTGGTGGAGTTAGGAGGTGTTTTTCTACAGTTTCTTGGTTTTTGGAGGTGATTATGGAAGCGGAGACGCAGGGGAGAAACAACGAAACTATGGACTCGGGGCAGTCTAGGAAGCTCATTGGACAGTTGAGTGAGCTTATAGACTTGCTAACGCCCTTTTGTAAGTCTATGCTGAACCACGAGGAAAGAGGAGCGTGGGTTAAGGATACCGGAAATGGAGACTATTTTGCCAACGGACAGAGAAGTAAACGTAAACGAGAACTGTTTGGTGGTGGAGGAAACAACCGAGATATGGAGGATACTAATGGTAGTGTTTTCAATCCTGCAGCTACCCCGGGGATTTTATGCAATGATATACAGGAAGCTGGTGTGTCGGGTGCCGAAACAAATCAAATAGGCATAAGAACTTCATTAAAAGGTACTGTTAACCATAAAAAAGTTGTCGAAATGAAAGACTGGTTGCAAGCCCAATACAGTTTCAACCTTTCTGTTAATAAGGTATCAGCAGGAAATACTACGGATTCTTACAATAAAAAAGTGGACAATTTATTTAAACTATTGCATAAATATAAAAGTATTGTTATTGAAAATGCATATTTGGATGAATGCTTAAAAAGGGATATTGTTCCTAAAGGTCTTAGGACCTGGAAATATCCCAATAATGTACAAGTAGGATCCGTTTTTCATAAAGAACTGTTGGTTGTTTTTAATAGATGTGGCCTGGACATTGTTAAATTGATTAGGGATGAAAATAACAGGAATTTAGAGAACCTACAAACACAAATAGAAGCTATTGACGTGGCTATCAAGGATGACTTAATGTTTGAAATAGAAAAGGAAAGACAAAAATATTTTAAACTAAAAGATGATGTTGACAATAAATGCAATGTATTGGTGGATAGGAAAATGGAAAAACTAAGAAGGGACATTCTTGAGTACGAAAACCAAGTTTGTTACCCTAAACCCCCACCTTATAGGAATCAGTATTATAATAATGATACAAATTATTATAATAATAAAAATAAAAATAACAAAGTGGTAGAGAATTACTTAGACAATGAGGAGTGTAATGAAAGAGTTAATAATGAATATGATGTGGAATTTCCACCCCTGGATAGATATAATGGAGAGAGGTGGGTAAACAATAGGGGTTTTGGAAATTTTCAGAAATGAGGGGGGAGAAGGGGGAGGGGGAGACCATTTTATTAGTGGACCCTCACCCGAATGAAAATTCACTGGAAATAGAAGTAAATGACAATAAAAATACCTTTGAAGGGTTTACTATTTATAATTTTAGTAACTTAGTGCTAGAAGTACAGCATTTTAAACTATTAGAGAAGGGTTTTAAATTTATACCACTTACCCAAGGTAATTCCACCCAGACACTGATAGATATGAAACTATTTTTAAGAAAAATGAACTTGGAACTGTTATATCATAAAGAAGGGATAAGTTCCAATAGTAATTTGGGAACAGGGAATATTAATAATAAAGGAAATCTTTTAGTTAAGAAATCTACTTTTAACCCCCCAGTTCACAATCAGCTGAAGAACTTTGAAGCTATAATGGAAAAGGAAATTAGGAAGTACAAAAAAAGAGTTAAATATAATACGGTTCATTACAACCTTAACCCACATGAATATGAGAAATTAAAGGAATTAAAAATGAATAAAAATGTAAGGGTAATGAAACCCGATAAAGGTGGGGGCATGGTTGTAATGGACGTTATTTTGTATGAAGGAAAGATGAACGAAATATTAAGAAATGAAATGAAGTATAGAGAAGTTTCTATTATTGAAATTAATACAGCATATCAACGCATTGATAATATTTTAGAGGATATGTTTAATGAAAATCTGTTTACTATGAAAACGTACGCCTTTCTGAAAACTGAAAACCTATAATACCGGCCATCTTTGGCATACCAAAGATTCACAAAAATAGTTTTGACCCCCCCTGAGACCCATTGTCTCAGCGGGTGGGTCTAAAACGAACTCTTTGGCAAAATATGTTGATCAAAAGGCTAAGCATATATGGTTACAAAAGGGGGCCATCTTAAAAGACTCCTGGGATCTACTGAGAGGGTTGAACAATAGCCTTTTTGATGAAGAATTGATTTTCGTCACCATTGATATTGTTGACCTATTTGGATCTATACCTTATGAGGCAGGTATAAGAATGTTCGAAGAAGAGATTTTTGGGGACAGTGTATTAACTCTAGAAGAAAAGGTAGTGTGCACAGGTTTAATGGATATGGTATTGAAAAATAATTTTCTAACCTTTAATGGAGAATTTTTTCAACAACTACAAGGTGTATCAATGGGGGCAGCCTGTGCACCTACCTTTGCTAATTTAGTACTAGCAAACTGGGAGGAACAGTATGTATTGAAGTCCGCCTATGTCAAGTGTTGGACTTTATATAAGAGGTTTCTTGACGATATAATAATTTTTTGGATAGGGGGTAAGAAAGTATTAGAAGAATTTATTGAATATATAGCTAAAACTACTGACTTCTTAAAATTTACTTATAATTATTCTGGAATTAATATTCAATATTTGGATGTTGAAATAACAAAAAAAGACAAAAGTTTTGAAACATGTGTATACAGAAAACCCACATATGTGAATTCCTTTTTACACTACAAAAGTGCCCATCCAATATATTGCAAAAAAAACATTGTAAAGGGGCAATTTGTGAGGGGGTCCAGGATGACAAATGATGAAGGAAAATTCAAAGTGGAATGTGATTTATTGGAAGGAATGTTTCTCGACAGAGAATATCCTTTAGTATTTATTAGAAATATTAGATCCGAAGTGGAAGAGGGAAGAAAAGGAAGATTTCAACCTATTTTTGGTATAACTAGTGAACACAGTAAGATAGAAGAGGAAAAAGTAGGAAATTTTCAAAAATCTTTGATTATGGAATACAATTTATTGAATAAAAATATAAAATTTGTATTCCAGAGAGAATGGGAAAGATTTATGGCCCTCACCGACTTGGAAGGACTACCCCAAGTGACACCAAGAGTGATATTTAAAAACCCAATAAATATAAAAGGAATTTTGGAAAATAATAATTGTAGTAATAAAAGAAGCCAATTAGGTAATAGGGTTAAGGTGGGAACCTTTAAATGTGGTAAATGCAAACAATGTGAGCACATTATTAATAGAGACAATGTTTACCTGATAAGTAGGGGAAGAAGTATAAAAAGTAAAGGGTACTACAATTGTGATTCTATAGGACTTGTGTATTTGGCTATTTGCATGGAGTGTGAGTCATTCTACATAGGAAAGACAGAAAGGACTCTAAAGAGGCGTATTTACGAACACATGTATGATGTCAAAAAAGAAAAAGACACAAATGCATTATACAGGCACACAAGGACTTGTATAGGAGCCAAATTTTTGTTCTTTGTCCTAGACCAAATAAAAAGGAATATAAGAGGAGGCCTTTGGGAGGAATATATTGCCTATAAAAAATTATGGTGGCAAGTGGCTTTGGAGGCAAATAAGAAACCAGGGCTAAATGAATATATTTCTATTTTGCCACTTTTGAAAATTAGATCAGCCAAGTTGTGAAGGAGTATGCATTACCATGTTTGGACAGTAGGTGTCACCCTTACCCTATTTAGAAAATACAGGTTTACACGTAGTTTTTTGACTATATTTAATAGTATATTTTAAATAGAAGTTTTAAACAAAAAAATGGTTTTACAATTTTTATTGTAAAATGTCAACATCACAAATATAGGGAGTTTTATATAATAAAGTTTTATTTAGTAATTTATTGATTTAGGTAATATTAATGAAACAATTATGGTTGCAAAAGGAAGTGATGAAATTTTATACTATGTAGTAGCTAGAACGTTGATTTGTAGGTTCATATTGTGAAAGAACTATGATTGGATGTTATTTAAGTTGGTTTTATATAAAATGATTAATTTAAACTAATATGGCATTACATCTGATGAAGTCCCTGTGGACGAAAACGCTGTTTATGCGAATGCGTTCATTTTTTTTGTGTATTTAATCGTGTTTACGTTATTTGTGGCATATTAAATTGGATTACTCTCAGCCTGCATTGGTCATCGCTTTCGTAGATTTGCTTTGCTTGGTGTATTTAGGAAGATTGCTTTTATGTGCTTCAGCATATGTTAGTCTATCTATGTGTTATGTAATATGTGAGGTGAGTGATGTGTGCGTGGTTTTGATAACCTGATGTGCACTTGTATGCTAGAGTTTGGCCTCTGGTGTCATTGTGTAAGTACATCTCTCACATACCATGTTTGCTTCTTTAAGGGTTAAGTGTTTGTCAGTAAACATAGGTCAATTGCTACATTGTCTCAAGATGCCCATATCCACCAAGCTGGCTACAGAGAAGTTAGGAAATTGCGTATCCATACTGTCCAGTCTTTTGATTTGTGAGCTACAAGGAGGTGGTGCATTGGTGTTAGAAGGCTATTAAGGGTGCTTTATCGGAACAGATTATGACAAACAGAATTAAAGTCTACTAACTTAATGTTCACACACCACCTGACTCCCAACTCGCTGCTCTAAGCTTAAGGCATTTGCCCAATATTTCTGGTTTACAGGGTATAGTTTTATGAAGTGTTCTTTCTAGATGTTTGCTACTGTACAGGGCACTGCTATTTCATGCAAACACACTAAATTTATAGCAGCACAGAATAAAACCGGAAAAGTAACAATGTGCCCTCTGGCCAATAAAATGGCTACGCTATGAGTCCTTTTGTGTATTTCCCAACTGAAATAGATCAGGAAAGTAAATAAATCAGGAAGGTAACTCCTGCCACAAGATAAATAAATCCTAAAAACTGTTTCCTGCCTTTCCTGGAACTAGTGTAGTCCAGATACAGATTTGCTGTATCCAGGACTATTTGTAAGATTCCGAGCAGTGTCAAAAAGTCTGCACTTCAATTTTTCCCTTTGATCTGCTAGGTATCTCCTCTCCTGCACTTTTACTAGATTATTAGTCTAGCATTTTACCAGACTTCTTGTACCAATTATTGTAGCACACAAAACTGCTACCAGCACTAAACGTTCTACAAGGAAACAGCTCCAGTACTTATTATTAATGCCCACCCCACCAGGAATGTCTAAAGGTCAGTTCCCTGTTCTTTCTCCTATTAACCTAGTGAGCTTGGGCATACTGAGGCAACGTAGCAACTGCCTCATGTAAACGGACAACTGTCTCCTCTTACCTCCCAATACTCAGACTTGTGAGAGATGCACTTGTATATCCAAATTGGAATCCATGCACTCTCCAGCCATGACTAGAATAGCTGGTCAGGAGGAGAAGGTCAACACCTGCACCACACCACATGGAACACATAACCCTCCAGAACACACACCAGCACTGCCTTCACATAAAAACAAACCACACACCCACCTTAGTGGAGGCTGTCAAAATCTACCCAAACAGTAGAAGCCTCCAAGGCAGAAACACACTTGGCCACCACAACACAACACTAATCACGAGAAACATAACTCTCCTAAACAGTGTGCCACTCAACCAAAACCCTAAGGCAAAACAGCATGCCCAACACACTAGTCATAGGTGACTCAATAGTGAGGCACACTGACGTCCCACTCACTAGTATGAATAAGGAGAAAGTGACAGTCATCTGCCTGTCAGGTGCCAGGATCCGCCACATAATGCACGCACTCAGGTTCCTCAACAACAGGTACAAATATGACTGTCATTTTACATGTGGGTATGAATGACCTGAGATGTACCTCCCTGGATTACATGAAAAAAGCCCTGAGCAGTCTCCTACCATCACTCAGAATGATTCCACAATACAAGCAGAAAAGGGTTGATTTCAACAATTGGCTAAGTTTCTGGTATCATTCTAAGGGAATCCAGTATCTGTCTGCCTAGGATGACACGACTGATGGACCTCAATGCTTTACCAGAGATGGCCTGCATCTGTCACCCCTGGGGTTCCAGATACTGGCCAAGGCTCTTACCACCCCTATAGTGCCTTTTTTAGATAGTGTTCCAGGGACCAAATTGCCACCACAACAGCTACAAATAAATGCAATCCGAGGGTCATGCTGCTCAATGCTATAAGTCTGAATCTCAAAATGCACTCACTCGAAGCACTCCATAAAATGGAGAACATAGAGATTTGTGCTGTAACAGAGACCTGGTTCAAGGCAGCAGAAAGCGCCTCTGCACTATTAGGCTATAACTCATTCCACATCTTTTGGCCCCAGAACTTGGACCAAAGCTTCAAAGATAATGGTGTTTCCATATTCATAAAGGATGTGCACACCTCCAGACTGGTAGCCCAACATAACACATCAGAGATACTTCAGGTACAGGTAACATTGGGCAAGACAGTGATTCAGATCGTAGCCTGCTATAGGTCCCCAACCATGACCCAAGACTCACACTCCACATTCCTAAGCACCCTGGAAAATATTAGAGTCCAACCTAACACTCTCATACTGGGTGACTTCAACTACCTCTCCATTAACTGGGAAAACTACTCATGTACCAATACACTTGCCCAACGTTTCCTGGAATTCATAATTCCAATGCTGGACTAGCTTGTTCTTACCCCCACTAGAGGTAGCAACATCCTTGACCTGGTCATTACTAACATGGGAAACCATTGCTCTGTAACAATAGCCAACTCCTCCCTGGTTAGATCCGACCACAAACTAATCACCTTGAAAATCCACCTCCCCCTACAAAGGTAACCACCATGAAAAATTTCACCAAAGCTAACTTTAGGATCCTAAACAGAGGTGGCTAACTTCACAGCACCCATGCAATTGAAGAACAGCTGAATGACCAACGAATCATACACTAATGCTCTGTATGAACATGTACACAAATGCATGGATCTCGCCATACCCAATAGAACCAAAATGCTCTCCTCCAAAAAAAGGAAGCCAATCTGGTGGTCCCCTGCCATAAACAAACTCTACAAAAGAAGGAGGGAACTTATGTGAAATAAGGTGAAGTCTCAAGACTTGAAAAACTCCCTTATCAGCCTCAGCAAAAAGTTGAGATCCCTCATCAAATCCTGTAAAGCTAGCTATGAAAACAGAATTGCAGCAGCTAGTAAAGACAACCACAAAGCCTTCTATAGCTATGTAAAGAATCTCCATGGCAATACCCAGATTTGCTCAGAGCTGTTGCACAATGGCACCTCCTATACCAAGCCAACAGATATTGCCAATAAACTGGTCGACAGATTCAGTGCCAACATTACCCCTCCCACCCCCCACCCCCAAAGGACCAAACACAATACCAGTAGATTGCCAGGCACCCAATATTACTGCTGCACAGGTTAAAACAGCACTGTCCAAGGCCAAGTATACAGCTTTTATGGGACCTGACAATATCTCTGGCTGTGCTCTACATGAACTACAGAGTGAACTGGCTCCTCACCTGTGTGCCTTGTTCAATCATAGAGTCACCTCAGGCTTTGTCCCTACCGAATGGCATACTGCTACAGTCATCCCTCTCCACAAAGGAGGAGCAACTACAGACCCTGGGAACTATTGCCCCATTAGCCTGAGAAGTCTGATATGCAAAGCTATGGAACGCATCATTATGGACCTAATCAACAAGGATATAGGGAATCTCTAAACTCTGGATCCCACACAGTTTGCTTTTGTGAAGGGTAGCTCATGCTTGCTCAACCTGGTCAAATTCTTTGAGCCAGTAACCAGAGCTGTGGATGAAGGCAAGGTGGTTCATACAGCCTATCTTGATCTGGCCAAGGCTTTGGATACCATTCCCCACTCAGGAATCAAAGAACAACTCACTAAGCTAGACATCAACCCCTATATCACTAGGTGGGTTGCAAACTGGCTTACAGATAGAACCCACAGTGTGAAAGAAGTTGACTCCAAGTTACACTGCTGACCAGTCATGAGTGGAGTCCCACAGGGTTTGGTCCTGGGTCCTCTCCTGTTTGGTATCTACTTCTCTGAAGTCCAGGTCAACATGAATGGAATCTGACTGACAAAATTCGCAGATGATTGCACGTTGGGAGCCATAATTAACTCCCCAAATGATGTTGACATCTTACAGAAAGGCTTCACTGAGATCAACAACTGGTGTCAGAACAATGGCCTTAAGGTCCAATGCCAAAAAATGTGTCGTCATCCTCTTTGGGAAAAATCTGGTTCCCATGAATTGCCACATTCATGGTAGTCCACAGAACACAGAAGCCATCATAAGAGGTCTGGGAACACAGGGTGACAGCAACTTCTGTTTTGAACACCACATTGTCACTGTGGTCAGAAAGTCCTTCTATGTGGCACATCTCATTACTAAGGGTTTTATATCCAGGAAGAAAGAGGTCATTGTCTCCCTCTACAATGCCCCATTTGACATGTACCCCACTAGACACCTGCAACAACTGCAGAGGCCATGAAAGTACCTCACAAAGAGGATCCTAGGCCTTAAACACTTGTCTTATATGGAAAGACTCAACTCCAACTATTCTCTGTCTCATATCTTCTACTTAGAAGTGATCTCTGCTTGACTTACAAAGCCATGTCTGATCCATCGCTGTTAGAAATGCTATATCTAAAGAAATCCCAATCCCTCCACACTACATGCTCCAAAGACCTAAACCTCATTGCCATAATTAACACAACAAGCTGGAGGGACAGATTCTTAACCCAGAGACTGCCCATGCTATGGAATAGACTTCCCATACATGTCAAGTGGAGCATTTCACTGGTCCTCTTCAAGAGAAATCTTGAAGAGTAAATTGGAAATAGAAAATTCACCCTGGGGATCACTACAGTGGCTCTACTTGACAGATGCACTGGGAACTAAAGTCGCATGGCACAATGCCAGGTAATCCTATGGGCTAGGCTTGTAAAGGCTCCAGGGCCATTAGCCTAGTACACACCTATGAACCTAAGAACAAGTGCAGTGCTACCACAGATCACTTAAACAACTAGCTGGAAATCCCTTGCTGAAGGGAATTTCAAGATAGTTTTACAACAGTAACATTGCAAGGAAGAACTTTAAAACAAATCACTGAAATGCACACACAAAAGGAGGAAACAGTAGTGATCCCTCAAAACAGCTAAGTGTGATTTAGTATTCAGAGGTACTTAACTTTGCCTGGATGTCACTAGATGGAAGTAAAATACCTCTGGAATGCAGGCTAGGACTCCAGGCTTTGCTGATCTCCTGGAAAATGATGAATGAAGTTCCTCTTTTGATGTTGCAGTCTCGTATTTTTGTTGTTGTTGTGGTTATATTACATCCACCTAGTAGGATAAAATATAACTTTCAGACAAGAAAATATCCACCTGGGTCACCAAGAACAGACTCTTTTATTCTTTTAAGTTAAGTTCTTTCTTTCTGCAGCATTCACAGGAACTTCATCAGAACTTTTTTGTACATCATTTACTGGCAATCAGTGCCCTGTTATCTGGTTAATGAAAAGTTTTCCTGACTCACAGTATGAGAATTTCTTGTTCAGAAGACACTTTCACACTACTCCTGCTACAAAACCAGAGGTTTTGGACTCATGATGATATGTAGGACCGCAACAACTCATCAGTATTTCTGTTGGCTAGGTGCGGCCTGTAAGTCACTATCTACCGAAAGGACTTTCGGGATATTGCCACCAGTAAACTTTGTACTGCCATCATTTTGCCATTGCAATGGGGGCACTATCAGTTAACAAATGGAAGTGAATACATAATAAATAATACTTTGGAGACTAGAAAGCTGACTTTATAACTAAATACTGACTGTCTTTTATTGTGGATTATCTCATTTCTGCATTGCTTAGTTTCCTGCTCGTAGCACACAGGATATTCCATACCTTGTATCTCTTGGGATATCACTGACCCAAAACTACTGATGCATTAACTTAAGGGCAAATTCCTTATTAAAATCAGAAGTAACTACCACAGGTTCAGAACAAATGATCACTTTTTTGTTCATAATTTGACTTATCTGTCTTAAGACATCATTACACAGTGAAAGGAGCTTTCCTTCTTATAAGATCTGTAAAAGGACAGGAATAGTTAAAAAAAATTAGGACACCCTTTTTATTGTACCTAGCTAGTTTACCTGTCTTATAGTGGAGGGTACTGGCTGTTTTTTTAATGTCCTCTTTTACATACACTGGCCTCTGCAGTGCATAAGGGTGCGCATGTGTTGTGTAGGTGACGCCCACACATATATGGCCCCAGCCCCAGTTTATGTGCAGGGGATACAACATCAGTGTACTAATGGCAGCAATGGCAGTGTGATATACTCACAGCCCACTACAGAACAACCCCCAACAACATGACACATAGGTGTATTTGTTAATCTGCAATTGCTATCTACAGATGTATGGCCATATATACCTATATAGATATACTTATGTGCTAACTGATATCATAGGTATATGTGCATAGATAACGATACATATGTGTATAGAATTAGAAAACAACATATATATTTGAATACATGTGTATCTATACATATATGGGTATGTTGTATCTGTTAAGGTTGCACTATAGTCACACACGCAGACATCTAGATGTTGGTATACATTCTCTGCACTGTTTCATGACAAGACTGGCTGATATGTTTCTGAAACACTGAATATCTGTGTACCTGTTATGGCTTAGTGATTTATCAGTTTGTCTAGGGTGTGCAGGGTCCTTGGCTTGAGCCTTGCCAGAGTTGTTTAATTTGTTGCCGGCCAGAACACAGCCCATTGGATAGAGAGTGATTAAGACACTGTAAAGCAGTTTTGTGTGCTCTGCACAGCAACAAAATAAACAGGTCCGGCAAGGCTCGTAACCAGGACCCTGCACATCATACACAAAGTGATTTACCACTAAGCCATGGCAGATATGCATGATCAGGATGTTTCCACATACATATCATCCAGCCCAGGTATACAACACTACAGGGAATGTATTCACCATGTAGATGTACTTATGTGTGTATACATATATTCATCATTGAATGGATATAACATATCTATATATGTAGATTTAGGTATAGACATATCTATATACATATACAGATACATATATATATATATATATATATATATATATATATATATATATATTTATATATACACACACACACACACACACATATATATATGGTTCCACTTCAAAACATCGAACTTTCACAATATCGAACTTCATATGGTCGAGACTATATGAACAATATTTTGAAATGTCAAACATTTCAAGGGCAACCAAAAAAAAAATTTAAAAAGAAGTGTATGAAGGGGAGCAAGCACCCCTGCACCTTCATGTGGGTGGCTGCCCCTCCACACTCCTCACTTTAATATTCCAACTCTGAGATCGCACTACAGTGGGATAAAGGGAAATCTCCCGTTTAGAGCTATATGCAGAAGCGCTAAACGGAGATTTCCTGTGCCCTGTGTGCAGTGCCATCACAGAGATGGCACATTCACAATCACAGTCTGCAGGGCACCTTACTGCCCTGCAGAAACACTATTTTTTTCCGTATTTACTTACCTTTTTCTTCCACTTGAAAACATTGATCTTATGAAAGGTCGATCATATGGTCTCGACCATATGACATTCGACCTTTTAAAAGTTTGATGTTTTCAAGTGTAACTATATGTATATATATATATATATGTATATTAAAATATAAGCCAATACATACATACATAGATACACATACAGCCATCGATATATATGTATATATTCACATGTCCACATATAGACAGCACTAGGAATGCATATATGTCAGCATAAATATGGCTCACCTTTCAAAGGGAGAAATCCATGTGTCCGGAAGCTGGTAAGCCTAAAGTATGTTCTCAACATTGCACAATCCTGCAATACATGCATAGAATGTTCAATGTGTGAATGTCAGTATGCATTCGCTCATTGCAGATTAGGCAATTTGGTTGTGGATGCCACTATAGTGGGGATGGGGAATAATTGCCTATCCCCACTGTAGTGCACACTAGGAGTTTGTATATCACAGTAGGGGGGATGTGGTGGGCCCAGCCCTCCAGGGGGGGGGGGTGCAGGCAGTCATGCCCCCAGCCATTACGATATGTATTCAAACTTGCAGTTTGAGTGTCAGCGAAGGTGCCTTTAGAACTGCAGTTCTCTTAACTGTGGTGCAGTAAGAAATGATGGGTTAGTCCTTTCAGTTTGCAGAAAGGGCCGTTCGAAGAATGCTTGTCCCCTGTCAAAGGTGAACCCATATATATCAATATAGGCATATATGGACATACATCTGTAGATGGAACTGGGAACATAACCACAACATATATGTCCACATGCACCATTGATGGGTTTGAGAGACCCAAACAACATACATCAGGCATGGATAGGTATCTCCCCACCCAGCCAAATATGCCTGGCCTGCAATACAATACCAACCTTAGCAGATCCCATAGACATGACCCCATATGGCAAGGGCAGTACATGTTAACAGTACTCCATCCCACCTGTAGGATGTAAGGCTGGCATTACTAACATATCATGCAGTACAGTTAAGTGACATGTCTGGGCAGGTGCAGTAAGTAGCTGGTATCACTCATACAATCCAATAGCCCTATGCCTGACAATGGTTTCACCAATGTTGGCAATGACATCCACAACCCCACCATGTCTGCTGGGGAACTACCACCCGGTAGCCTGATGACCGTGGTCTGCAGGGACATGGAACATACCAACAATGAACCCATGGCCAATGTCACTGCTTATCTCAACACACAGGACCCCACCAATATTGGACTTGTCAAAGGCAGACAATACAACCTAAACCTGGTATACCTCCTTAACCAAATCATGACAGGTGTAGATGACGGTTAGGAGGTGCACAATCACTATGTAGATCATAGCATACTTTTGTACACCATCGCGCTTGTAGGAATGTGTGTAGTTGTTACAGGATCTACCTCCGTTCACAGGATATGTTTCCACAACAACTGCTTGGCATATGCCAACATACCACAGGTGCCATCCCATGGGCATACAGTCCTTCACAGGTCATAGATGTGTCAATGCCCTCTTCCACACTGTTGAGGTGTGCAGCACTTCTAGGGTTGCTATAACTCATTGGGTGTGGCTGTTGTGGACACAACTGCCATAACTGCTGTTACTATTGCATCTAACCCCACACATAGCTGTCTGTAATACTGTACAGTGTATGTAATGAGGTTGTTAGTTGTTGTCGACACCATTCACAGTAGTTGAGTGCCTCAAACCATCCTAAGGGTAGGGCTATGCCACCAGCATTGGCACACACATGTTACTTAGGTGAGGATCACAGTAGAGTGGGGAGAGGGACATACACCCTGCTGTTAGCATGTTCACTGTCATCCACATTGCAGTCTGCATATATAGCACTGTGTGGTTGTGCCTATCCTGTCTTGGTGGGATTACATGTAAAAAAGGTGTGTTACTTGCACGGGGACATACCTCCATGTGTACAGACCTGTACCTGTACTGCATCCTAACCAAAGGCACTGTGTGTTGTACCCAGCCAAGGCATGTGTACCACCCACTACACTTACTGGTGTCCAGTGTAGAAGGCCTGCTGACACCACTACACCCATCAGCCATGTGGCACATGGACAAACACAACACAATCTGAACAGATATTGGTGACAACAATACAACATTGTTAATTAAAGCTATGATGCATCATGACTGCACAGCTACACCTTCCAAGATATTAGCATTTCACTTTACTGCTAAAAACATGCTACACATCATTCCATTGCTACACTGTTGTACAGTCACCCTGTGCATCAGAGCCATGTTTGCCTGTCCCTGCATCTATGTTACGGATGTCAGGCAGTGGCACAGGTATCATCATATGCACAGGGTGTGTTGTTTGTTTTCCAGAGGCCTAGGCTGAGCCATACAATTGACAACGTGTGTGTGTGTGTGTGTGTGTGTGTGTGTGTGTGTGTGTGTGTGTGTGTGTGTGTGTGTGTGTGTGTGTGTGTGTGTGTGTGAGGGAGCTGAGTATTGATTTGGGCCACTGGTGCTGTCGTGTGTGCAGGTATGTGGTTGCCCTAGGTTCGTTGTTTATGTGTGTGTATCTGCATGCACACAGTTCCTCCATGTGGCTGCCCTATACAGGGAATTGTGGGACAGCTGCAGACTGTACCTGGCAGGGTTTGGAGTTCACCATCTCTGGCCATGGACACAGGACCTGTGCCTGGCAGGGGTGCTACAGGCAGTATCAGGTACAGAGCCAGACCTAGTACTATCCCCCGAGTTTGACAGACATCCACTGGATCCAGGTCCCTCCTGGGACTGGCCAGGGCCACGTGCACTTGGTCTGCTATGATGGGTTGTGAACAGCACCCTCCACAGTGCTGGGGCTGGTACTATGGGAGCGGCTGTGACTGTTTGGATGTCCAAGGCGACCTCCAGCTGCTGGTGTTGCTGGAATACATCCATGTTGCTTTTGCAACCATCCCACCCTGTCCTGACACATGGACATGACATTTTGGATGAGTTCCAATGTCTCACCCCACCGTCTATCCATGACCTCGGTGTAATTACGGATGGCACCTGCTAGGACACGGATACTGTCAGTTACAGAGGTGTGATGAGCCCTCTGCACCCTTGGACCCTGCCTGGTATACCGTTCAATTCGTGCCTGTGCCTCCATGACAGTCTGGAACATGAGTGTGGTCAAAATTGATGTTGCACGTCTGCAAGGTGCATGATGACCAGCAGTGTTCCTAAGAGCACCCCTGCACATCTGCCTATGTGATACCCCACCAGACATCTGGCTATGACTGCTGTGTCCTGACACACGTGCCATAGATACCACACTGTCCTGGCCCATGCCAACTGTAGGCTGTCCCTCAGCTAGGGCTACTGGTGATGAGCTGTGTAGAGGCAATGTGCCTGTGTGCGTGAATGGTGTGGATATGTGTGGGTTGTCAAATGGTGGCCCAGCTGCAGCCCCTGATGACCCTTCCTGTGCCTCAACACACCTATCTTCATGGTCACTGTCTGTATCAGTGACATCAGCTTCCCTGCAGGGGGGACCCAGCCCCACCTTGCCACCTGTGAGGGAAAAACAGGGAACAGACTGTAAGACCTGTACAACACTCCTAAACAGTAAATAAACAAACACACACACACACACACACACACACACACACACACACACACACACACACACACAGACACACACATGTGCAGACATGGCCACACACACAGACATACACACATGCAGTCGACATACATGACAACCCATACACTACACCAGACAGCACCTACAGACAGCTCCTGCAACCCCCATAACACACACAATAGCAGGCGATGGTGCAGTACAGTATCTCACACATACCTGTAATTGCACACATGTCAGCATGGAGGACATGTAGGGCTGAACAGCATACAGTGCAACTGTAGTCAATCCCCATTACCAACATTATACATAGCTGTGATGCATGGCTTCTGTTTGTAGGTGATGGCCCTCCCTCTGGAACCCACTGCACCCATGTCCACAGTATTGCTGTGCGTCTGTTCAGCACCCTGGCATGTACTGTACACCATACCTCATGGGTGTACACACCATAGCAGGATGTGTCTCTGTGTGTCAAGTGTGTTTCCACTGCTGCTCACAGCCTCTGAGTGTTCCTGGATCACGTGTGGACACGTGTTTAGTGACTGCTTGATGTGTATTCACATATGGCATCTGTCTAGTAGGGACACAGAAGAGATCCCTGGGGTAAACCTACGATCTCCCATCCACTCGTCAGGATTTCTCTTGAAGAGGGTCATTGAGGGACTCTGCCTAACATGGATTGGGATTTTTATTCCAGAGTGAGGGGAGCTTCTGGGATATGAATCTGTCCCTCCAGCATGTCCTATTTATTTCTGTGCTGAGGTTTAAGTCCCTGGAGCATGTAGCTGTAAGGGATTTGGATTTCCTGAGGTGGAGCATGTCCATTAATTCTGGGTTAGACATGGCTTTATACGTCAGGCACAGATCGCCTCTGAGTAGGCGGTAAACAACTGAGTAGAGCTGGAGTTTCTTTAGCCTAACTGCATAGGGCATCTGTTTGAGTCCCTTGATCCTCTTGGTGAGGTACTTTTCAGGTCTTTCTGAACTACATCTGTAATTGTTGATTGGTACGTATGCTGAAGGCAAATCCTGTTCCCACTGTTGTACTAATTGAAGGCCTTGGCCTGGACAACATAGTATGATATATATACACATTACTTGCATCTACAGTTTTGTGTGGGCCTTGCATTTATGACTACTTACATATTTCAAACCATATGTGGTGTCAGTACTGGCATACGTTATTGTATCATACAGGAATAAAGGTTATACATGTATGCATACATGTGTGTCGTGTCATGTGTTTTGAATTGTGGGTGGGTATATGTTTAATGTCAGTATTCTCATTTGTGGGAATGGTTGCCACACTATACATTTCACAGGTGCCAGTTGAAGGGCTTGTGGCTGAGGGATATACATTGCACCCAGTACTTCCACACTACTTCTACATATGTATGGCTACTGATACCTTTTGTGTGTGTATGTACCTATATATATATATCTCATATGTCTCTCTCTCTCTCTCTCTCTCTCTCTATATATATATATATATATATATATATATATATATATATATATATATATCTATGTGTGTGTGTATCTATAGATATATACATTTGTAGATATATATATGTATATATATATATATATATATATATATATATATATATATATACATATGAACATATGTATGTATCTATATACAATTGCTGTTATATGATTATTTGTGAGTCATACATTAATATATATATCTACATATAGCTGTCTATCTGTCTACATTTACAGATATATATCTGTCCATATGTCCATGCATATTTGGCTCATATTGTGGCCTGTTTCTCATTCACTTGGCAATTGTCATGGATGATCGCAGCATTGAAGTCAGTAACTAGTGGCAACACTTTTGTGTTTCAGACTTCATCTCCTTCTACATACGTGTTATATTACATATAACTGTGTAACTAGCAACATTTTAAGTGTATCAGAGTATTAGTTGACATATATCCCTATTTGTACCCACAGTGTGGCATACTTTGTCCAGATTTCTTGCATTAACAGGTTATGTGGTGTGATAATAATACATTTCCTGGACTATTGACTAATTGTGCTGCATGATATGTTTGTGAAAACTTAAGGTTATGTATATCTGCCATGGTTTAGTGGTAAACCAGTTTGTGTATGGAGTGCAGGGTCCTGGGTTCGAGCCTTGGAGAGGCAGTTTATTTTGTTGCTGAGCAGAAAAAGGGACATTGGCTACAGAGTTATTGAGGCACTTTTAAGCAAGTTTGCGTGGAGCTAAGCAATACCTACACAGGTTAAGCTATTCAGTAGCTAACTGAGTATAAGAAACTGTAACTAGACCTTAGCAGCTCTTACCTCTGCATAGACCCACGCACAACTGCTTTAGAGTGACTTAATCTCTCTGTATACATCGGCCCTTGTTCTGCCTAGCAACAACATTAACAACCTCTGATAGGTTAAAGCCCAGAACCATGCACGACACAGCCAAAGTGATTTACCTCTAAGCCATCTCAGATATACATAAACATGCTGTATTCACAAACATAACATCCATATGTCCACATGCAGCATTAATGTGGTTGACAGGCACAAACAGCATATGTCATGTACGAATAGGTATTCTCCCCACCGCAGTCAAACACATCTACCCTGCAATACACTACCAACTGTTGCAGATCCCATAACCAGGACATTACACACCAAGGGCACAAGATGTTAACAGTACTCCATCCTACCTGTATGATGTCAGGCTGGTATCAGTAACATGTCATGCAGTACACTCAGGCTCATAATGACTCCCATTTTTCAGTCATCTGTTACCTTTGTTAGCCAGAGTCCCATACTGTTGGCCTGTCCTTCAGAGATGTAGATGCCGAACAACAGTGGTACCAGGACTAAACCCTGAGGTACTCCACTTGTCACGTGTCTGGGGATAGATTTGGAGTCAGTTACACCTACAGTTTGGGTTCTATCAGTAAGCCATGTGGCAAACCATCGAGTGGCATAAGGATGTATGGCTGGATTAGTATGTTAATCTTTGTTTGCAGACTGGGGGATGGTGTTGAAGGGCCTGTAGAGCCTGCTATCTATTCAGGTACATGTGTATTCCCACATTGGAGATGTAGCCTACTGTTGAGTCAGTCTGCCTGTAGCCTGCACTGTGCTTTGTTACATGCCTAGCAGCCTACTGTACTTGTCCAGTGCGATGTCATGTCCAGATACTTGCCAGATGTACTGCTGCCTGGCCACCATAACAGTCATGTATGTCAGACAAGGCAGTGGGATGCTGTTCAGATGTATGTCAGTAACTAGTAGATAGTATGTGGCCATGGCACCTCTGTACCAGCGGTTATTAAGTGTCAGGACAGACAGGGGTGTATGAATGCATAACCTATGGGGGCAAATGTATACCAGTATGTACGTGTTATACCCATCTACATGACTGCTAACATCCACATTGACAGGCCTGGTCCACATGTCTTGCATGAAGGGGTTCTGTGCATATCCCTGGACTGACCCGAGTGTGTCAGACTATCCACATATATTGGCCATATCGCAACTGTAGTCCACAGGGGCATTACTGTGCTAGCAGTGGTACTGTACTTTGATGACCTTAGGATGTCTGTAAGTAGCAAATGGCACACATGTTAGCCGATGTGGCCTCCCACACACACTATTTCTATGAAGACATTCCCAGTTACAGTAGCAATAGTCTACAAATATACCTGAACAACATATGTGACATCCCCTTGCACTGAAAGGTTGGGACTATTGGGGCCGAGGTAGGGCTCCACTCCATGTGCAGGACATATGGTGAACATATATGTATATATAAATATACATATATACATATAGATATGTACACATATACATATCTTGCTTACTGTATGACAACAGTTGTACAGATATGTGCCTGTTTCCAGCCTCTGTCCTCCACCTACATACCGGGCATTGCACATATGACATGCTCTCAGGGGTTGTATGTAGTGGGCTGTGTGTATGTCATGCTGTCATTCCTTCCATCACTCCACTGCTGTTGTGTCTCCCACACATACTGGGGGGTTGGGGCCATATATGTGTGTGTTTCACCTACACAATACATATGTGCCCTAATGCACTCCAGAGGCCAGTGTATGTAACAGTGGTATATTTCTCAGTATTAGTGAGTGTAAAGGGGGGTGCACCATGACTAACCTAGGCTGTTACAACATGTGTGGGTATCTGGGATAAGCTGCCTTAAGGTATCTGGATGTACTTTACCATACAATTCACCTTGGGTAAAAGCAGGCCTACTTCCTCCTGCCATACGGGATGTTCTGTTTGTCAGTGTGATTGTGATGGTGTCAGGTATGCCTTGTTATATAACAGATACATCCCAATGTGTCAGCTTGGGACTTTACCCCCTAGGGATTGTGTACAGAGTGTAGATAGAGGCTACTGACCTATACATCTGCATTACGTATTGTTAATTGTCCTGGTACGCTGCGGCCCAGTCTGTCATTGCTGATGTACTACTTGAAGGCCTCGGCCTGGACAGCAACATATGTCAACCTTTCCAGACTACTGTCTTAGTATAACTGTTTCACAGTTGCATTACACTGTTCATATGGATGTCAGTGTCTAAACAGCTATATGACATGGCATATACAACTGTCATAGTACACAAATTAAGCTTTCACATTCATTTATGCACACCTGTGTGTGGTGTTATACCCTTTGATATCTCTGTGGGTACTGACCTTTTTTCTACCTAAGTAGTGTTTGTAGTGTAGCATTGTCCATATTCAGACTTGTGTTTTGGGCCTAGTTGTTTGTTAGTAGAGGCTGTGTATCTGAGCACATGCCCCAGGCCATCATAGCTTAGCCAAAACCAGTATAGCATTTCAGTGAGAGTGAATTGTTTGTGGTCATTGGCTGATTGAGGTTGCCTGGACTACGCCTTGGAGTAAGCACCTCACCTCATTGGTTCTTTCAAGCTTTTTTAAAAGTTGTTTCAGGTTTCAACTTTGTTACTTAAGAAGGTAACTTGTGACTGTTTCTGCCATTTCACACTGAGCTAATCAGAGGAAGTCGGAGGAAGGGCTCTGAGCTAACTAATCCGTGATATATAACATTAAGTATCCAGTTTTTTGCTTATTTCTGAGTTACTTATAGCACTTTTATTTTACTCACTGTGTGTGAGGTATTAAGTAGAATTATCTGCAATTGTTAAGTATCTGGTTGGGTTTGTTTGTTCTGATTTTTGTTTCCTACCCTCCCTCCCTCTTGGTATCGTGTTTTTATACTTGGTGGCTTTGCAGTTGCCCGCCCCTACTGTAAATTTGAACTGGGACATTCCTCCCAGTCTAGTGTCATTACCTCATTCTACCTATTCCAGTGAGAACATTTGGGAAGGCCAACCCAATTAGCTTCTGCTCCTCCTTTCCCCTTTCCACTTTACAAAAAATATATATATATATTTTTTCTAAGCTTGTTTCCTGCCTTTCCTATAAGTTGTCTAGTCCAGATACAGATTTGTTCTATCCAGGACTGTTTGTAAGCTTCTGAGCCCCCAGGCCATTCTGTGTTGGAGGGAAGCCTTCTAGCTTAATTTTGTTTCTTTGAACTAGCCAGTTTTTTAGTTTCAGCACTCAAATCTGTTTCTTTGAGTTCAGCACTTGTTCAGAACTCATTGTAAGCACTAAATAAGCTACAGATTTCTACAGCACTCAACTTTACTCACTTGTCTAGAGAAAAACAGTTTTTCATACTTAATAAATAAGCACCTATCCAGGCATGTCTAAGGGTCCGCTCCTGGTGTTTTCTCATGTCTACCTGATGAATCTGGGCATCTTGAGGCAATGCAATTGCCTCATGTACACAGACAACACCCTCCGCCTACCACCCAACACTACAACCTGGGAGAGATGCACTTATATAACCAAACTGAAAGCAAAGCTCTCTTCACCCAAGACTGGACTAGACAGTCAAGAGGAGAGGTTAAACACTTGCACCATACCACACTCATCACATAGTCCCTCAAATCCTACACCACCAAAACACACACATAGAAACACAAAACACACACCTACATTTGCGGAGGCTCTCAAAAAGATCTACCCAAGCAACAGGGACCTCCAAAGCAGAAACGCAAGAAACCTCCACCCCCCCAACACAACCCAAATGACACATAGCCCACAAACTCAGTGTGCCACTCAATCACAGCCCATAAGGCATGACAATGTACCCAACCTTCTAGTCATAGGTGACTCTATAGTCAGGCACACTGATGTTCCACTCACTAGGCTAAATAAGGATAAAGTTACTGTCAGCTGCCTGTCAGGTGCCATGATCCACCACATAACATATGCACTCAGGTCTCTCCACAGCAAATGCAAATATGACTCTGTCATTGTCCATGTTGGTGTGAATGACCTGAGAAGTAGCTCCCTGGACTACATGGTAAGAGATATGGAGGAGCTGTCTGATCTTGTAGCCCAGGCAGATATGACCCTAGCCCTGAGTCGCTTCCTGCCATCACCCAGAATGATACCACAGTACAAGGACAAAATAATCGGCTTCAACAATTGGCTAAGCTTCTGGTGTCATTCTAAGGGGATCCAGTATCTGTCTGCCTGGGATGACATGATCGACAAACCAGGATGCTTTGCCAGAGATTGCCTGCACCTGTCGCACTTGGGATTCCGGATACTGGCTAAGGCTCTTGCCACCCCTATAGTGCCTTTTTTAGGGAAGATTTGAATGACACATTTAACACCGTAAAAGGTACAAGCAAGCAAAATCTGAGGGTAATGCTACTTAATGCTAGAAGTCTAAACCTCAAAATGCATTCACTCGAGGTACTCCTTAAAATGGAGAACATTGACATCTGTGCAGTGACAGAGACCTGGTTCAAGGTGCCAGAGAGCATCCCTGCATTACCAGGCTATAATTCATAGGTTAGTACTAGGCTAACTGCCCTTGCAAGCCATTTTAAGCCTAGCCAATTATCCCTTCTGAGACTCAAACCCTGCACCTTGTGTTTGTAAAGCAAACACCTTAACCATTAGGCCACCCTCCCAACCCCAACATACAACACCTTTCAGCCACCTAACCTGGACTGAAGCACTAAAGGTGGAGGCATGTCCATATTCATTAAGGATATCCACACCTCCAGGCTAGTTGCTCAGCATAATGCATCTGAGATTATCCAAGTGCAACTAACTCTGGGCAAGACCGCAATGCAAATTGTAGCTTGCTACAGATCCCCCACCGTCCTAAGATTCCCACTCTTCATTTCTTGATACACTAGAAAATATTAGGGTACAACCTAACACCCTAATAATGGGTGATTTTAACTACCCCGCCATTAACTGGGAAATCTACTCATGTACCAACTCTTGTGCTCAACGTTTTCTGGAATTCATAAATTCCAAGCCTTGGATCAAAATATCCACACCCCCACCAGGGGCAGCAATATCCTAGACCTGGTCATTACCATCATAGGCAACCAGTGTTCCACACCAGAGGTAAAATCCTCGATGGTCAGATCTGACCACTAGCAAATCACCCTAGACATCCACATCCCACCCCCCATCCCCATTAGGGAAACCACCGTAAAAAATTCTCCAAAGCCAACTTCACGCTTCTTAAAGACAGAAGTGGCAAACTTCACAACACCCAAGCTGATGGACAATAGAGATACGACTGCTACATCCTATTCAGTTGCACTTTATAAGCACTTACAAGAGTGCATGGATAGTGCAATCCCTAACAGAACCAAGATGCTATGCTCCAAAAAGAGGAAGCCAATCTGGTGGCCCCTGCTATAAACAAACTCTACAATAAAAGAAAGAAACTGATGCAAAAAAGAGTAAAATCCCATGATTGGAGGAACTCCGTGGTCAGCCTCAGTAAGAAGCTGAGATCCCTCATAAAATCCTCCAAAGCTAGTTACAAAAACAAAACTGATTCTAAAGACAACCACAAAGCATTCTATAGCTATGTCAAGAATTTCAATGGCAACACTCAGTTCTGCTCTGAGTTGCAGCACAATGGCACTAAATATACAGAACCAACTGATATTGCCAACATCCTGGCAGATAGATTCAGTGCTAATTTTACCCCTCTCTCATCCCCTAAACTCTCCGAAGCCAAGAGCACAGCATCCATGGGACCTCACAACTTCCCAGGCTGCATTCTACATGAACTACAGAATGAGCTGGCATCCCACCTAAGTACCATGTTCAATCATAGCTTCAGCTCAGGCTTTGTGCTCACTGAATGGCACACAGCAACGGTTATCCCACTCCACAAAGGGGGAGCCACCACGAACCCCAGGAACGACAGCTCCATTAGCCTGATGAGCCTGGTCTGCAAGGCTATGGAGTGTATCATCTTGGAACTTTTATAAACAATGACATTGGTAATCTCCAAACTCTGGACCCTACCCAGTTCAGGTTTGTAAAAGGCAGATCATGTCTCCTAAACCTGATAGACTTCTTTGAAGCAGTCACCAAAGTCGTAGATAAGGGTAAGGTGGTACACACAGCCTATCTAGATCTCACCAAGGCTTTCAACACCATTCCCCACTCTGGAATTATAGACAAACTCACTAAACTAGGTATAAATCCCTATGTCACAAGATGGGTTGCCAACTGGCTCACTGACATAACTCACACTGTGAAAGTAGCAGACTCTAAGTCCAACTTCAGACAAGTGGAGTACCACAGGGTTCAGTCCAAGGTTCTCTCCTGTTTAGTATCAACTTCTCTGAAGTACAGGCTAACACAGAAGGTCTTTGGCTAACAAATTTTGCAGATGACTGCAAACTAGGAGCCATAATCAAAGCTCCTAATGATGTGGACATCCTACAAAAGGGCCTCACTGAGACAGATGCCTGCTGTCAAAGCCATGGCCTCAAGCTCAATGCTAAAAAGTGCATTGTCATCCCTTTTGGTAAAAACTCTGTACCCATGAACTACCACATAGGCGGTAGTCTACTTAACACCGAAAGTGTGATAAGAGACTTTGGGACACAGGTGGAAAGTAGTCTCTCCTTTGATAATCACATCACCACAGTAGTCAGGAAATCCTTCTACATGGCACACCTCATCACAAAAGGTTTCTCATCCAGGAAAAAAGAGGTCATTGTTCCCCTCTACTCATCACTCATTATACCCATTATAGAGTACAATTCCCCTTTTAGTATGTACCTCACAAGACATCTACAACAACTGGAAAGGCCACAGAAATATCTCACAAAGAGGATTACCGACCTCAAACAGATGCCCTACACAGGCAGTCTCAAACAACTTCAGCTTTACTCTATCACATATCGCCTACTCAGAGGTGATCTCTGCCTAACATACAAAGCTATGCCAAACCCAGAGCTGTTGGACATGCTCCACGTAAAGAAATCCCAATCCCTCCAAGCTACATGCTCTAGGGATATAAACCTTGTCACCACAATAAACAGAAAATGCTGGAGGGATAGATTCCTGTCCCGGAGACTTCCCATACTCTAGCACAAACTACTTATCTATATCAAAGCCCCTCATCAGCACTCTTCAAGAAAATGTTTGATGATTGGATGGGAGATAGGAAATTCTCTCCAAGGATCACTTCTGTGGCTCTGCTTGACAGGGGCACAGGAAAATAATTTTCTTGGGTGGGAAAAGCCAGGGTACCATTTGGCTAGGCTTATATAGGCCCTAGGGCCAATAGCCTAGAACCTACCTATGAACCTATATATTGCAGGCTATGAATGTCATTCGTATGAGTGGCTCATACAGTTTCCAGTTGGTAAGGTGGTGACTGTAGGAATACTGGCTGCTCCTTATTGTGTGCACGTACTACATATGTATATTACTGTACAAATCTCTGTGTGTGCATGTGTAGTTACATATATATATATATATATATATATATATATATATATAGCTATATAGATATATATTATATATATATATATATATATATATATATATATATATATATACCTGTATCTGCATATATGTGTCTGTGTATTTGTATCATAGGGATGGCCATGTCATGTCTGGTCCTGGTTATGGGATCTGCAACACTTGGTACTGTGTTACAAGGGTGTTGTGCTTGGCTGGAGGGTATATGTATTCGTACCAGATGTATATTGTGTGTGGCCTCTCAACCCCATTAATGTTGCATGAGGACATATATGTTTTATTTCCCTATTATCTACAGATGTATGTCAGTATATACCTATGTATATATATATATATATATATATATATATATATCTGCTGACATATATATATATATATATATATATATATATATATATATATATATATAGATATATATATATATATATATAAAACCTGCCATATTTATTTAGACATGTAGATGTGGACATATATATCTATAGATGTGGGCATTTGCATGTGTATATATATATATATATATATATATATATATATATATATATATATATATATATATATATATGTTGTAACTGTTTAGACATTAATATATTTACTCACACACATACATCTACATGTTGGAATACATTCTCTGCACTGCTGAATAACTGGGCTGGATGCTATGTGTGTGAATACATCAAGGATATGTATATCTGAGATGGCTTAGTAGTAAATCACTTTGGCTATGGTGTACAGTGCCCTGGGTTTGATACTAGCTGAGGCTGCTTACTTTGTTGCTGGGCAGAACATGGGATATTGGCTACAGAGTGATTAAGGCACTTTTAAGCAGTTGTAAGTGTGTTTGCGCGAGTATGTGCGACGGTAAACACTGCCAACCCCTGCTTATGTTTTCTTACAGTCAGCTTCAGATTTCTCAACCTGTGCAGGCATAGCTTACCCCTCGTGCAAACCTGCGCAAACCCACTTACCGCTGCTTAAAAGTTCTTACTGCCGCTTACCCCTGCACTAGTTCCTTTAAAAGAAAAGAAAAAGGGGTTGATGGGAAAGCGGTGAAAAATGGGGCACAAATAGGGAAAACAGTAGGGAAAATAGCTAGACATGTGCAGGAAGGGTATAGGAACGGTCCATAGCTGCCAATTTCTTCTACAGCAACAGCTGTGCATATACACTATATTTGAAGGTACCTTGGACCCTCATACCCCTGGGAGAGGGGTGAGGACAACATATATTCATTGTGATGCCAATTAGACAAGATTACTTGTGTCCAGTGGACACGTGTTCGAAATGGACAGCTATGTATGGGGCAAGCTTTTTTTGTGGGAACAGTTTGCCGCCCCCTTTTTTTTTTTCAGGTGAGAGTGGTATGTTGGGGAGGGGTAGTAGGTATATCTGGGGAGGCAGGTTGGGGTAGGTTTACAGACAAGACACACAAGCTGCCTACAGGGCCGGTATATGACACATGTCTGGTAAACACCTAGGATGGGGGAGGTGTTTGGAAGTTGCAAGCCCATGAGCCCTCAACTGGAAACAGTGGGACTGAGGTCCCCACCCATGGGCAGTGACCACTGCACCTTCACGACCCTGAAGGTGGCTGTGCTGGGGACTGTGTAAGAGGGGCAGGCTCACCTCTAATAGTGCCACTCGCCCCTCAAGCTGGCATAGCCACTCTCAATACTCCAGATCGAGCTCCCTATGCACCACGGCCCAGACCTGTTGATGGGTGACAGGTTCCTCTCCACGCCCGGTTTGAGGGGGGGTGAGCCCCATTCCCTGAGGTGGTTTCTCCCGAAGGAGGCACAGGGCCCACGGAGGAGGAGGTCCCAGGTTGGGTCCCAGATGTGCTGGTGCCCAGTGCCATGGCCAGTTGAGGTGGGACAGGTGGGTCTGCTGGGACCAGCCTTCCCATACGAGCTGTGTTGTTGCAGGGTTATGGCAGATATGGGTTAGTAATAGTCAACAGCATTCAGCAATAGTTATAACAGCATGCATAGGTATTCCTATTACCTGACACACCAGATTTAACACAGCTGCAGAGCAAGCAGAACACATGCATATATGGAACAACAGTGGCCATTACAGGAGCATGCAGGTTTCATTGATGGCAACAGGCTACCAATATGTGTGTATTTTAACATTGCACATGCATCGAAATAAATGTGAATATTTATAAACCATTAGGACATATGTCCCAAAAAAAGTTTGGAGTGTACACATACCAGTTGAGGAGTGTCATTGGGTTATTATGCACATATGGTAGGGGTGAAAGAGAGGGTTCAGTTAACAACTACTATATCCTTGTAGTTTTCACAACATTCTTAGTCACTGCAGTGATCTTTCCCTTACATGTATTATTATACTACACAATGGCCTTATATTGTACACTGGTATGTTTATTGATTATTATATACATGACCTGTGTCTTACATACAGGCGTGACAGGCTGCAGGTGTTAATGCAAAATATGTTGAGAATTGCTGTCATACACTTTGGGTGATGTGCTAGACTGACAGGTTTGTTTTCATATACATTCTGTGACTACGTACACATTTGACTATCAGTTATATGCCATTGACAGCTGCCTACATTTATTGGATCATCACACTGAATTTTCTAGGGAACAGGGTACCAAGCTGGTGATATGGGCCATTTATCTGGACATGCTGGACAGATTGGAACAGTTGTGGGGTACATATATTTGAAATCTCAAGCAAATTCTGTATAGTTCTTGGGTGTAATTATACATACAGATTTCTATCTGAACATTGTATCACAGTCTATACTGTTGTGGGGTGTGATTATGCATACAACTTAGTAGCACTCCCAGGAGTTGAACCCCTGCTGTGTGTGACAAAAAATTATTGCTAACATCACAGTACACTGTGCTAACAGGGAACTGATGTAAAGCTTTTGACTGTTTTCTATCTAAGTCTCCCTAACTAGTATGATATGACTGACTTCTTGGCACTTCCAACATTGTTATGCAGGACATCATACCCATTTTATCTGCATACCACGGTGTGGGTGACACTGCTTAAGATACAACAGTACTATTTATAGTATGGAACAGATCGCAAACATATTAGAGAACAGTAAACAGAAGCACTCCAGGGTTTATACCTTTCTTCACAGACTATTAACACATTTATTTCTACTGGTACAACACTTTCTAAGGCTCTTATATTCTTTGTTATGACAGTACATTCAGACTGATTACTAACCTGCCTCGCAACACAGCCTTTGCAGCCTATCATTATGGGCTTGCTGGTTTGCAGCCCGCTCATCTGAGCTAGGCAATTATTTACTACTTATTAGAATGTGTACTTAGTACTGGGGCATTGGCCATCTGCCGAGACTCCTTGATCCACTGTTCCAAGATGTTCCCCCTCCACCGCTTCAGGTCAGCATGGTGGTGCCTGACCTGCTCACCAGTCCAGGGGATACCTGTGGCACTGGTGAGGTCATGGGTGAGACTGTCCGAGGCCTGTGTTTTGTACTGCAAGCCCTGGTACTGGGCCTGCAGTAGTCTCTGATCATGATGTTTTACCAGGAGCCATGCCATGAATTTTGACTCCTGGATGCCCCAGCGCTGCGCTCTGAATTGAGTTCCTTCACCCACACCAGCCATTCTGCCTGCAGTTGGAAGCTACAACCAGTTATGAGACATATTCCCACCTGTGGGGTTTAAATACGGCCATTTTCCCGCACATTGTCGTGACTGGCCAGTTTTGAAAAGGCTAAGCTATGGGCACACCTGCTTACATAAGGCTGGCACTGTTTAAAGAGGTATACCACTAGGCAAATTGAATTGGCTCCCCTACACATTGCTTACACTTGCTAACATGAGCTGTGCTGCAGTTATCATTGTTTCATAGTTGATTATCACTATATTTGCCATTTTGGCAATGATTTCTTCTTCATTACAGGTTATATATGTGTCTGGTATCCGTGATTCATGTGTACATACACTGTAAGGGGACCTGGGGACTTCTACACTTTATTGCTATAACACCTCAAATGTATGCTTACTGCAGTACTCCAGTTCACATATTTATGTTTTGTAGAAGGTTATACCACTTCATACCGTACATAGATTTTGTTCACATGTTTGGTCTGAGTTTCCTGTGGTGAGGATTAGTTTGCTGATACCTCATTCATACCTATTGCTATGATGGCTTAGTGGTTAACTACTATGACTATAGTATACAGGGTCCTGAATTTGAGACTTGCAGAGACAGTTTGTTTTGTTGCTGGGCTGAACATGGGCCATTGGATGCAGAGTTATTAAGGCACTTTAAGGCAGTTGTAGGCGGGTGTGCACACGTTTGCGCGACAGTAAGCAATATTAACCTCTGATTACAGTTTCTTACACTCAGCTTCTACTTTGCTTAATCTGTGTAGGCAATGCTTACCCCCGTGCAAACGCACTTAAACACGCTTACTACTGCTTATTTGTGCTTATACCTGCTAACTTGTGCCACATTCATTATGACACTGACACTTCACATGTGCATTTAATGCAGTACTCCAGTTCACATTTAAATGTTATTATGTAGGTTATACGGCAAAAAGATGTATATATATATATATATATATATATATATATATATATGTTCATATACAGATTTCACATGGAAAATAGTATGTGCTGTATTGGGACTCGAACTGGGAATGCCTGTTCATTAGGGGGATGCTCTAACCACTACACTATTGCTATGCTGTTTCATTGGCATATATATTCCTTTCTTCAGCCTTTTCAGCTGCTTTAACCATAGCTAAGCAATGGGCAAACCGGAGCACCTATGGTTAGCTGTACTCTAGGTTTTAAAAAAAAAAGGGTTTCTTCATTTTATTTGCCTATACTGTTGCTGTTGAACACATGGGGACTGTTGGTGGGGATATGTGGACACTTATGAGCATTCTCGCTCATTTATTTACACATTCTTCTGTTCTACTTTGCAGGGGCGTGTTCGCCCCCTGCACTCGTCCACGCTCCATGTAGCATTAGGAGTTCAGGCAGCATGCCTTCATTAATATACATGGCACGCTGATGTCCTCCTCTTAAACTGCCGCTTCCGTGCAGGACTAGATTAGTCCTACATGGAAGTTTAGTAAATGCGGGGGATAGTGTGCATCACACTTTAAAGTGATTATTTCCTTTTTCTCTGGTATCTTTAACAATATATCTGTACTTTATTAACTTTGCTAAACAACAGTTCAAATGGGGGTAAACTGAGTTGAAGTTTCTGACATCTCTACAAGCAAATTCAAAGTAGAGCAACAACTGGTCCCAAATCTTCAAGGTGGTGTGAATAACTTTCCTGCATGGACATCAGTGTTTGATTATATCACTCTACTAACCTGTCCATCTGTGGATAGTACACTGATGTCTTCAACTGATAGAATGTGCTTGACATAAAGGCAGAGATTTGTCAGTAAATATTTCTTTATGGATACCCACTTTGGAGAATAGCAGTACTGATTCTATGGCAATAGTTGTAGTTTAGCTTTGTGTAATGACACTGATTCTGGAAATCTTTCACATAATCATTATTGTTAGTGTGCTCTTAATGCTTATTGATAGATTTTACTAATTTCCCCATAATTTCCATAGCAATATGCTGGAATAGATAGGCATTGGGATCAAAAGACTTCTGTCACCAAGATGAGGTGCTGTTTTCTGTCATTCTGAATAAGAAGCAGTTTCATTATGCCTTCTCCGTAAAATTTAGCTTGCACTCTCAGCTTAGTTTTTTTTTTAGATCCCCAGATGACTTCCCAACATATGGCTATGGGCTAGCTTCATTACTAGTGTCCTATAAGGCTTTGAAACTAGGTAACAGTATAATTACCCCTTTGTTTACATGCAGTCTGTATGTAGTTAATATTTTAGCCCAAAATAGGGGTAAGAAGTAATGGGAGCAACACGTTCATTATCTCATCCTACAGCCTTGGTTCTGCTCTCTCTTGACCTGCTTAAAGTAGAATCTTCATATTTTGTGTTTCTTAAACTTTATGTGGTTTCCTGTAAATCTAGTAAACATTATTTTCTTCAACAACTTGCCTCCTAGTGGAACTTGTAACATCCATCCCTAAAACACTGGCACTACAGCTTCTTATATGTCTTCCCCTGCAAAAGGGTGTTCTAGACAGTGATCACTTTCTGTTTTATTATTTCTGCTATATCAGCAATCCTCTTAAGTACTGCATTTTATTTTACATTAATTTTCTTGTACCCTAATGTGGTTTGACACCACCAACTCACTTTCTTTTTGTTTTCTATGTTGTCATTCTACTGCAAAGGGTATCTTAGAAGATATATTATCTTCAGATTTTATTTCTTTTCACACAGGGACCTGATGCTCTGATTCTTCCTTGCCTTGAGTTTTTTGCTTTATACCAGCAAATGTGAGTTTGAAACTCTGATCATCCTTAACTTTGTCACTTTCAACATTTACAACCATTTGTTTGCTCTGAGAACCCTCACTTAAGTATCTGACTTCTATATTTGTTTTACTGTTGATTTTCATTGTAAGTCACTGTACAGATACAGGGTGGCAAGTGGCTCAGAAGTTAGCATTGTTGCCTCATAGCAAGAGGTTCCCCAGTTTCATTCTCAGCTGGGACACCTTCTGTGTGGAGTCTGCATTGCCTCCCTGTGTTCATGTGGGTTTCCTCTGGGTGTTCTTGTTTCCTCCCACATTCCAAAGACATGTAGTAAGTGGATTGAACACACTAAATTGGCCATAGATATGAGTGTGCATGTGAGTGTGATGTTCCTGACCCCATGTGCGAACATGAGAGGAGGGTTGGGCACTGGGCTAGCAACCTGACCCCATAAAAGTTGTAACTGACTTGGAAATGAAGAGTCTTGGAGAGCACTCAATGCCCGATGTGCTGATTGGCAAGAAAAAGGATGAGAAAGAGAGAGTACAAATGCCTGTCTTATATTGCATTTTACTTCAGACTTTTCTATCAGTTCACCTTCAGTTCATATACAGACATTTCTTACAGGTTTAGGTTTCCTTTTTATCTCTCATTAGCACAGGTTTTTGATAACACACAGATTCCTTTTATTATCTAACCACACCACATTCTAATACCTTTTGCAGTTTCTCTGCCTTCGTCTCATGGGTTTTAATTTGGACCTCTATATGAGGATCATCATTTTGGTATATCCCCATTCTTATAATGAATGGATGTTTTAAGCTACTGTTTTGCCTTTTTCTTGTTAATTATCAGCCTCCCACTCTGTGTCAATGGACTCTCTGTCCTACCACATTTTTCATAGTGGTTTAAAATAGGAAAATATTTTCCTAATATTAATTTATGAATCAAATTGGGATAACAGCCATAAGCATGGCAGTTTTACAATTTCTTCATGCTTGAGGGGATTTTCTTTTCTATCATTATGAGTAATAATGAATACACATTGCCTCTACTATTTGACTGCTTTAGATCATATCTTTACATACCGGGGAGAAAGGAAAAGCATAGTCATGCTTCCAGACCCTAGTAGGGATTGAACTACATTTTTTTCTAGAATTATAGCACATAGCTGCAAGGCAATGACATAACACTCCCCCAGATTCTCAAAAGCTTGCACAGCGTGCATGATTAGTGTAAGAGGTAATGTTGGCAATATGGCGGCCAAGTGATCCACGTACATGCTTGTTTGACGTGCACGAGCGCTCTTGCACTAGTCCTGCACGTTCCCAGCCCCCGTATGCAAATTACCCAATTTGCAGGTGAAAAACATGCAAATGAGGTAAATCTGGTATTCAGGAAGCTGGAATCAGGCCATGCAGGTCTAGTGTAATCTGCAGAAATGTACTCGCTTAGTAAATGAGTATGGGTCTGCAAAATCCAAAACGGAGACATGGCAGCTCCAAATAAAGGCTGCATATCATGGAGGAAGCACGCCAATGGCCAAGTATAAGGCCAGTGGCATTGCAAACAACACAAAAAATAAAAAAATACAACTTTTATTTGTTTCCGCCAATCACGGCTGTTTAAGCATAGGGCAGTGACGTGGAAAATGGGATTGGTGGGAAAATAATAAAATAAACCTAAAAAAGCATGCTAACTAAAATCTGTTCTGACATGCAAGTCAATGGCAGCCAAAAGACAACCTGGCCAGTGAATAGTGGTTGCTAAGGGGGGAGGCTCAGTGTGACACATGTAACAATGCATTAGCAGGCAATCCTATGCAAATGAGGGGAAGGATAGTTTATCCCAGTTTTCCCCAGCATGTGAGGCAGGTCTCAACAGTGTAAGAGTATGAATAGCTGAGTGCAAGACTAGGAGGTAGGTGACATCATGGGTGGATGTGTCAGGCATACTGTAAGCGGATTGAAGCCCTGTGGGTCGGGTATGCTCCCAGCTTAGCACAGCTAAGCTAGGGGGTGTGTCTAAACCTGCCTAGCACTCTTTACAAAGTGTAAGCAGGTGTGCGCATTATTCACTGGGCTTTACAGGAAGAAAAAAGAAGTTAAACCAGGAAATAGCAACAGTGTGCACATTTGAGTACTCTGTTTGCGTGGCACACCCCCGGGCTTAAACAGAAGGGCAATGGGAAGATAAAACAGCAGTAGGAAGGTATTGTATTAGCAATAGGGTCACCTGTGATGTTTTAAAACACGTTTAGTGTATATTTTTTATATAAAAAAAGTTTTTAAAATGCTTACTGTCTTTGAGGAAACTTGATGATGTCATTTCCTTTTGTTAGCCTTTTTAAATTGAATTTGCGTTAAACTGATGTTTTTTTACTTTCTGAAGAAGCTACGGACTTCCGTGGTGAAAACGCCTTTGTTTGTAATAAACACGTTAAAGACATAAACCGTGTTGGATTTGCTTCTGACAAGGATATCGCTTGTGTTTTTTATCGGTTTGGTTTGGTTTATCTCTTTTTGGTTTGTGACTTTTTAGCGAGAATCCTGTTTGTTGTGAAGCATATTCCAGGACTGTGATGGCGAGTGACTCCGACAGTAATGGTGTGGACTTAGCTGGTGTGCTGGCTGGTTTATCAGCCAGACTTGATCAACTCAATTCGAGAATGGACGCTTTTCAGGCTACCTTTCGTGCACCTATGGCAGGTTTTTCCGGTAGTTCCAACACTGCCGGACTTAGCCAACGTAGTATTGACGACTGGATCCCAGCAGCTCAACCGGAGCGAATTCTAACACCTGGGAACACCAACCCGATACGAGAGGACAGTAGTGACAGTTCCTTTCCTTTACCGGGTATTAGTTTAGAAGGAGAGGTGAGGACACAACGCCCCGTTTCTTTTGCTGGGGCAGTGATGACAAATGGACATACTCAACGTTTGGACAATGGACGTGATGGGACTAATTTTGGCTTACCTGACCTTGAGGGTTGGATTTTGGACACTGACAATTTGTCTTTTTGCCAGCAAGGGATGTCGGCTGGTACAGAGGGTTCTGGTACCAGCAGTCCATGCTTGGCTGACAAATTAAAGTTATTCGACTCTAAGCTCCTTAAATTAAAAAAATTGCAGCTCGAGTCTGCTTATTTCAAACAATGCATCATAGAAAAATTAATCCCTAAGGGATTGCGAAATAATTTTGTGCCTTCCACGCTTATTGTTGACCTAGCTTTTTGTAATGATTTAGAAATACTTTTCCAACAGCAAGGTGTACAATTATTGGAAATTATTGTTAAACATTATTTGTTACACATTGACTTATTGGTGAATGAAATAAATAACCTAGATAGGGACATAAAAATTGACTTGGACTTTGCTAGATATAGATTCGACTACGGTCGAATTTTGTCTAGCATTGATACATTATTGGTGAAATTAAAAGCAGGTAAAAATAAAAAAACTAGCTAGGGATAGGGAAGCCTATTCCAAAAATGAGGCATATCCCAGACTAAAGGGTCTTAACAACACAAGGACAGGCAACAACATTGTTAGTCATAGTACCGATGTGGGTGGGGATAGAGAAGGACTGGATGACATCATGGAAGAAAATACCGACTGTGATAACCCAGGACCAAGACGGAGTAACAGGATTAAAACGGCAACTAGAAATAGTGCTAATTCTGGTAATTACCAACAGGGCCCTGCTACTAACAATACTGGTAACCAACAAAATGGTAGGAGTTTTTTAGGGCAACGCAGCAACAAGACATACGCGAACAGGAGGAAGAACTAAATCCTACATTGAATATTGAACCCCCATTATTAGTGTCTACATTGTCCCCTGACCAGGATGTCATACCTGGCTCATCCATCCCACCTGAATATCCAGTCATTCTTAAAAATAAAAAAGGAGATTTTAAAATCTATAACTTTTCTGAGATCATACTTGATGAACAGCTAATTGAGTTGTTAGCTTTTGGGAATTCTTTTGTCCCAAATTATTCTGGTAGTATCTCAAAGGAACTTATAGAATTAAAATGCTATGTGAGAAAGATGAACCTAAAACTTCTCTTTAACCAACAGAACGGTATTGAAAATTTGACTACTTCTGGTGTAGGCCTGCCCGTGATGAAGTTACCCAGTGTGTTTAATCCACCTTTACATAACACCTTGGAATTATTTGAGAGAGTTTGTGAAATGGACTTCAGGTTTTTAACTGTTAACAACAATGATAAATCTGGAGAAATTAACTCAAACATTTCCAAGGAGCAAATGTCACTTTTGGATGAGATCTGTCAGTTGCCCATCCGTTTATTAAAACCTGATAAGGGAGGTGGGCTTGTCCTATTTGATAACATAACATACAATGAGAAAATGGCTAAGGTACTGGATACAGATGCATATGTGAAATCATCTAAAAGTGAGGTTAATGGTAGTATTCAGAGGATAAGAGGCTATTTTAGGGACCTTTTCCTGGCAGGAAAAATAGACATCAGCTTATACAATTATTTGGACATTTCTTGTCCTAAAATTCCTGCCATGTTTGGGATCCCTAAAATCCACAAAAGCATTCAGGACCCTCCCATGAGAGCATTGATCGATGGTAGGTCTTCGATCATTTATCCCTGTTCTAAACTTATTACAAAAATTTTGGATAAGTATATAAAAGGAATTACGAGTTTGTGCAAGGACTCTTGGTCCTTTTTGAGAACATCAATGGCATCTTGTACAACGATAACAACAACTTTTTGACTATTGATGTTACTGATTTATATACTTCAATTCCACACCAAGAAGCAGTGGAATGGACAGGGTCTATGCTCGAGGGCTTTGGTGCCTCCAAACTTGAAGTCGACCTTGTAACAGAACTGTTGGACATTGTACTAACATCCAACTATTTTACATTTAATGGCGACTTCTTTCTCCAAAAATGTGGAGTTGCGATGGGCTCTCCATGTGGGGGTGGGGTAGCAAACTATGTGATGGGATATTGGGAAGCCAATATTTTGAGAACGTTTCCAGGACTAATGGAACCTGTTTTGTATTACACGCGATTCTTGGATGACATTTTCATCCTATTTAGGGGCACTGAATTGGAAGCCACAAATTTTGTGGACACTATCAACTCCACTACTGCCTTTTTAAAATTCACATCAAAATTCTCTATTAGTGTAATAGATTATCTTGACGTTAAACTAGAAAAGGACCCTATAGACCAATGTTTAACGTCAACAGTGTATAGAAAACAGACATACTGTAACGCATTCTTACATTTTTCCAGCTTTCACCCATATAGACAGAAAAGATCTATTGTAAAAGGGCAATTGGTGAGGGCTGGCAGAATGTGTAGTACCATACTGGAGTTTGAAAAAGAATGCGAATTGTTAAAAACAATGTTCAGTAATAGGGGATATCCCGATCAATTGTTATGTGATCTGATTGACGAGGTTAGTAGAAAAAGGATTAGTGGCTTTTACAAGCCCCTACTGAGTCAATGCATACTTACTACTAGTGACCTAGCTACAAACGGTACTTTAATTGGCAGTGAACAGGATGGTAATGAGGAAGGGACTATTGTCCAAATAGGTGGAGATATCGATTATTCCTTGAGTTTTGTTACCACATTTAGTAGGAACTCTAAGGGTATTCTGTCCATTATACACAAAAATTGGCATTTTATATCTACGAATTCACACTTGGTTGAAAAACTAGGTAGTAAACCAAGATTTATCTTTAAGAGATCTAATAACCTCAAGGAACTACTAGAGAGAGAGACACCCCCGATCTCTTTTTACAAGATAAAAGGGATGTTTAAATGTGGGTTTTGTAGGTATTGCCAAGAGGTGAGGGTAGGTAAAACATTCATGATTAGGGGCAGAAAATACAGGATATGTCACACGTTAAACTGTGAGAGCAAGTCCATTATTTACATCGCTATGTGTAACTGCTGTGACGCGTTTTACATAGGTAAAACGGATCGCCGCTTAAGGGACCGAATATATGAACACCTGTACGCCATCAAAAATAACAAGAATGATAATGCTCTAGCGAAGCATATAGGCATTTGTTCTGGTCACTGTTTCCAATTTATGGCCATTGATCATGTCCCAATAAAAACCAGGGGAGGCCCTTTTTCATTAATTTTGGAAAATAGGGAGCTGGAATGGCAGTTACGCTTGAGCGCATTTTGCGACCCAGGCTTAAATAGTAACTGCAATATAGCCCCAGTTCTAAAAATTAAAAAGCTACCTAAGATGACTCATTCTGGATACTGTATCATTAAACTACAGTTTGTTCTTCAAGCTGTCAACAGGTGTATGATCAGGTGTATTTTATTTTATTAAAAAACATGCACCTGTATTTGATCACATGATGTAGTTTTTAAAAAATAAAGGAACATATATATATATATATATATAAAAAATGTTCGCCATTTCCACTTAGGGTTAAGTCATTCCCTTAGTTTGTAAAGGTACTTCATTAGGAATTTGTACTTATGTACGTTTAAAATATGTTTAATAACACA
Source organism: Protopterus annectens (assembly GCF_019279795.1). NCBI lineage: Eukaryota > Metazoa > Chordata > Ceratodontiformes > Protopteridae > Protopterus > Protopterus annectens. The sequence goes on from NC_056744.1 coordinate 1,518,965,371, forward strand.
CCCATGTACATCTTGTCCTTCACTGTGTTTAGAATAGCTGGTTCGAGTTGTGTGAGATGTATTTACATATTATTATGAGGTGTAATTATTATGATGCAAATATTTTGTTAAGTTTCAAAACTTGCCATTTTGACAAAGTTTTTATATTTAACACACCATTTACAGACATTGTATTAGCAATAGGGTCACCTGTGATGTTTTAAAACACGTTTAGTGTATATTTTTTATATAAAAAAAGTTTTTAAAATGCTTACTGTCTTTGAGGAAACTTGATGATGTCATTTCCTTTTGTTAGCCTTTTTAAATTGAATTTGCGTTAAACTGATGTTTTTTTACTTTCTGAAGAAGCTACGGACTTCCGTGGTGAAAACGCCTTTGTTTGTAATAAACACGTTAAAGACATAAACCGTGTTGGATTTGCTTCTGACAAGGATATCGCTTGTGTTTTTTATCGGTTTGGTTTGGTTTATCTCTTTTTAGCAGTAGGAAGGTAATCAAGGAGAACTGGCTTAGCTGGCAGGTGAAATGTATCAGAAGCAGCCAATTACACAGGCAGCAGCCCAGCCCAGAACACTACTATAAACTAAACAAACACCCTCCCCACTGGTTTTTCCCACACTTTACACCACCGGTGTATACAAACGGGGAAATTTTAACAAACTAATGTACAAAATGAGAAGGGCTGCAGCAGGCAACATAGAACAAAATGTGCAAGAGGCTGAGGGTGGTGAGGATGTGCAAGTTGCCGAATAACCCACAGTGAGGAGACGGAGAAGAATGTACAGACCCAGGGTAACCTACCGGGGGCTACATGAGCTGGAGATAGTGAAGTGCTATAGGGTGGACAGAGACCTCCTACAGCAAATAGTTGAGCTGTGCCGGTCACACCTGACACACCAAACTGACCTTGGGGAACCCATCCCAGTGGATACCAAGGTATGTGTAGGCCTAGGTATACTAGCCACAGGTACCTCCCAAAGTACAACTGGGGATATCATGGGTATCTCACAGGCATCAGCATCCAGAGTATTCCACCAGTTCCTGGATGCCATGTCAGCACATGCCAGTGAGCATGTATATTTCTTCAACACCCATGTGGTGTTGACCAGCAATATGCATCTCTTCCACCAAATAGCAGAATACCCTGGGGTAGTGGGTGCTATAGACTGAACATACACATCAAAGCACCACCCGGTGAGCAGGGTAGGGCCTACATCAACCACAGGGGCATCTCTTCCATCAACTGCCAGGTCGTATGTGATGCCCAGGGCATTATAATGAATGTATGTGCTGGCTGCCCTGGAAACTTTGACAATTCCCACATATGGCATCTGATGCAGCTGTACCAGAGATTTGCCAGTAGGGAAATCCCCTATGGTCACCTAGTGTGGGATGCTGGGTACACACTGGAGCCGTGGCTGATGACACCCATCAGAAATGCACGCACACCTGAAAAAGAATGCCATAATGAGACACACACACAGACCGGACATATAATTGAGCATGTGTTTGGGATGCTCAGGTCATGGCTCCAGTGTCTGGACACATCCAGTGGAGCCTTGCAGTATTCATCAGCTACATGCACCCAAATTGTTATGGTATGTGCTATACTACACAATATGATCCTGAGGAAACAGCTGCAGCAGGAACAGCATGGGGCAGGGCCCCACAGCCCCTCACCAATGCCAAGGCCTGCACAGGCACAGAGTGACCTGGAGGAGGAAGAACCTGAGCCTGCCCCAGTAGCAAAGAGGCAATGCATAGCACATGCACTGATACAGTAGAGTCCCAGAGAATGACACATCTTTCTGACTCGCATATACAGTAAAAGGGATGCCAAACATGACACCACCTGTGTTCAACTATGTATAGGGAGTGTACTATGTGTATCTGACATCGGCAGCCCTCCAGCACCATCCACAACTCTGGCACACCCACAAGGTAAGTCAATCAACCTACCAATTGCCAAACAGAGTAGAATGTGTTGTCATCAGTAGCTATGGTATGGATGTGAGCATGTAAGTGAATTGGGTGGCTGAATGTTACAGCAGCAGACAGTAGACCCCATAGTGGCACCCTGACATGTGTAACCCATACTGGAGTCACCATTGTAGCCAGTACTACACAGGGTTACAAAATCCTCTGCAGGAAAGGTGCTGAGTGACATGTGTGTCCATATGACCCACACATGCCAGTCAGGATGGTTCATATACCCAACAACAGTTGCAGCCAGCAGGACAGGTGTAGATAAACCCAAACAGTGCCTGTGCCATGGCCCCAGAATGATCTCTATGGTTAACCCCACCGCCAGGTCTACACAGACAGACCACAGCATGGCAGGCAATGGGATGTTAGTTCTGAAGGGTAGGAAGTCAGACAATAATATGTAGGGCAACCAAAGCCACTATCTGTAGTACACTGGTATGCCTCTAGTCAGCATGAGAGTTAGCAATATAGAATGAAATGGAGTACATGACATACCAGTACAGTCATAGAAAATGTATACAAGTGTCACTTGTGCCCCCCATCCTACATAGCAATGTAATAACAGTCAGGTGTGCCCCACCAACCCTGTGTAGAAATAGTCAGGTGTGCCCCCCATCCTACACAGTAATGTAATAACAGTTAGGTGTACCCCCCACTCCTGTGTATAAATGTAGAAACAGGTGTGCCCCCCCTGCTATGCAGAAATGTAGTAACAGTCAAAGCCAATTGATTGATGGATACCCTGCAGAACACAGCATGCTACCTGTCGGTGTACAACACAAAGGTCAGCACTGCAGCACAAACTACCTGAACACGATCCACACATCCACTACAGATGGCCATACTGGGCATGCTCACACACTTCGAGAAATGAAAGCAATGTCAGTGAACAACATACTGAAAGGGCATACTGGGCATGCTACCACACTTAATCACATGACAACCATGACTGCAAACATCAGTGGACCAGACATATCTGGCAGTTCAGATGTCAGTGCAATTACTCATCAGTATGCACCACTCATGCCTTGCACACACAGTGTATAGCAATACAGACATATATGTCAGGGCGGCACACTATAATAAGCCAAAGGTAGATGTACATAGATGTGTGGAAGACGGTGACTGTGACAAGGAGCCATCCAGGCCTGTCCCACCCAGCATACAGCCAAAGGGCCCCAAACACATGAGGTGCACGTGTCACTCACTGCAGATACTAGCCACCAGTATGTGTCAGTATTACAGACTATGTGGTGCATGTGCCTGCTGTGCAACATGACAGTACAAGGAAGTAGTTATCTAGCAGCTGTATACACGTATCTGTGACATATGACCCCGTGTGTGCCCGCATATGGCCTGTCAACCCGTACATGAATGGGTTATGGCCCATGCACACACTGCCCTCCCCATAGCCCTACTATGACAATCCTGCTGAGGTACCCCAATGTGAAATACACCTGTGAGAGAGTTGTAGCCCAGTAATCTCTGTGGTGCATCCCATAACTGTGCACTGCTATAGTGTGATAAATTAGTTAGGGAGGTGTTCTAACCCCAGACTTGGCAACTGTGTGTGTGTGTTAGTGCGCATGTCTATCTGTCTCTGTGTAGAGAGCAATGCTTTTTAGGGTACTTACACTCCTTACAATTCATATACTTGATTTTGGCAAGACTGCTGATGTCACCCAACTAGAAATACACCTCTGGGAAGGTTGCAATCCAGTAATCTCCATAACGCGTCCTTTAACTGCATACTGCTGTAGTGTGATAAAGTAGCTAGATAGGTGTTCTAACCCCAGACTTGGCAAGTGTGTGTGTGTTAGTGTGCATATCTGTCTGTCTCTGACTGTGGAGAGAGCAATGCTTTTCAGGGTACTCACACTCCTTATAATTCATATACTTGACTTTGGCAAGGCTTCTGATATCACCCACCTAGAAATACACCCCTGGGAAAATTGTAGCCCAGTAATCTCTGTAGAACTGTCCTATAACTGTGTACTGCTGTAGTGTGATAAAGTAGCTGGGTAGGTGTTCTAACCCCAGGCTTGGCAACTGTGTGTGTGTGTGTGTGTGTGTGTGTGTGTGTGTGTGTGTGTGTGTGTGTGTGTGTGTGTGTGTGTGTGTGTGTTAAGAGTGTGTGTCTGTCTGTCTCTAACTGTGTAGAAATCAATGCTTTTAGGGTACTCACACTCATTACAATTCATATACTCGACTTTGGCAAGGCTGCTGATGTCACCCACCTGTTAATACACCTCTGGGAAGGCTGTAGCCCAGTAATCTCCATAGTGCATTTTGTAACTGACTACTGTTGTAGTGTGATAAAATAGCTAGGTAGGTGTTCTAACCCCAGACTTGGCAACTGTGTGTGTGTTAGTGTGTGTGTCTGTCTGTCTCTGACTGTGTAGAGAGCAATGCTTTTTAGGGTATTCACACTTCTTACAATTCATTTACTCGACTTTGGCAAGGCTGCTGATGTGACCCACCTAGGAATACACCTCTGGGAAAGTTGTAGCCTAGTAATCTCAATAGCGCGTCCTGTAACTGCACACTGCTGGATTGTGATTTAGAACTGTGGTTGGGTTCCATCCCCACCCATGGCAGTTCTGGATGTTTTGTGTTTGTCAATGTCTGTATACGGAGCAATGCATTATAGTCTAGTCACGTGCAGTACATTTCAAATGGCCTACTTTGGCAATCCTGCTGATGTCATTCATTGTGAAATACACCTATGGGGAAGGAGTACTTCAGTAATGTGCTTGGTGCATCTATAACTGCATAGTGCTGTAGTGTAATAAACTAGTTAGGTAGGGGTTCTATTCACAGACATGACAGGTGTACATGTGCGTGTTCATAACTCGTATCCTGTGTAGAGGTGGATGTGGCCAATGTGGAGCAGGTTTTCCATATTTCTTATATGGTGGCCCTACTATATGTCACAATGTCCACCATACAGGGATAATAGATGTGAAATAGCTGAGAGGCTGGGGTGCAAAGCGATACCCATACATGTGACATCAAGGCAAGGTAATCACAGTTAGCAACCCCAGTATTACCCAGAGCACACTCTCAACCCATGTCTCATGCATACACATATGCCTAGGCAACAGCCAATTTATGGGTAGTACACTGCATATTGGCCACTGATAGTAACTATAGAGTGATAGCAGTGAGCTACAGAGGGCATGTCAACCTGCCCATCTGCCCAATATGCACGTGCATGCTGACAGTGCAACTAACCCATGTTCCCCAAAGGACACCTGCACCACCTGTGGTGCCATCATATGTGACCCATAATGGACATACCATGCCTGACAACATTACCTGTATAGACAGATGCCACTGACACCAGGGAATGATGTTAGAATGCTATCAATGTAGGTGCAGAGTAAACCTGGTGCCCATTACCGGTCCCTGCCACAGGTGGGCAGGACTGGCACATATGATGATAATCTGTGTTCACAACATGGGCCAGACACCCCAGGTACAGTTCCACATGTCACTGTACCTGCATGTGGAAGGTGTGCATGTCCCGGACACCGCCCATGTTATGGACTAAGGAATACATACATGGCAAGCGATGCACAGCAATTGCCACACACCATAGTCACCCAGGTGATTGGATTGGGGATACAATACCCACTTGTGTGAACAAGTGCAGAAACTACAGCCCTGAGACACAATATAGACCATTGTCATGTGGCCTGTTGCCAAGGTATACCCACTGCCTACCCTTATATAGCCTGCTGCCACAGTGGACCACCACACACCCGTGCAGACGTGCACCCATGCATGTCAGTACTGGCACCCTATGTGTTTGTCTGTGTGTTGTATGGTGAGTATGTTCACATCCTCACTCACTACAACCCCCATGGGCATACTGAAGCATGCTGTCTGATGTCAGACACCTCCTCATACCCTTTGCCCATACAACATCCATATGACCTGTGTGGTGCATGTGATACCTGCACAGTGGTGTGTTGTAGCAATCCCGCTACTTATGAGTTGTACTCCTGGCCCTGCCAAGTGTGTCGATGTGTGTGTATCCCTGTGAGAGTGTGGCTGTGTTGATGCTGGCACCTGTTCATGCAGACAAGCACGTGTATGTCACCTACCGTATAGCTACCGTATCCCTGTTGCAGATGTCACTCACCATCACATATATGTTCTGAGGGCCCCACAACAGGTAACCCATCTGGTGCATCCAATAACTGCATCGAACTGTGATAGCACTACCTAGTTTTCAGGGGTTTGATACCCTGTGCTGGTAGGTGTGTGGCACAAACAAGCTACAGTTTTACTCTCCCACCCCTCCCTGACATGTCTTTGCCTCTGTCTGCCTCTCCCACTCCCTCTCTGGCGGATGTGAAGACCTACACCTGGTTTGCATAGGCAGCAGCATGTGTATTTTAATTGATGCTCATGATCAGCTGATGGCCTCTGTATGAATTGCAGCCCTCTCCTAGATGATTGCATGTGGAACAGCTGTAGTAGCATTCCCATTGCCAATTGCATGGAAACACACTCCGATATCTAGGAACATCATGTTGGTGTTGGCTCTTGCCATTCACTGTGAGCAGGAACTAGATCTGTCGGTTGGTAACCAGCATCTGAGATGAATTGGGGCTTTACCTCTAACAACATACACTGTGGGAACAGGGCAACACACAGGAGGGGGATGTGCCTGACCTGCCTACAGACTGTAAGTGCTGCTATACTGCATGTGGTGTACTGTTGGTTTAACAGTGTGTGTGTGGATATGTCTTTCCTACATGTCTCCATACTTGCCATGTCAGTTCCATGTATATGTAGAATCGCCATCTACAGAGACATCTGCATACACTGCAGTGTGTTTTGACTTTGGTTTCATGTGTTACCAATGGAGCATCTATCTGTGGACTGCAGACAGTAGTGTGAGGATTGCAGTCTGCATATGGTGAAAGCCATGACAGTTACTGGCGTCTTATCCCTCAAAGGACATATGTTGCCACAAACCCTGTTACAACGGTAAATGTACGAGGTTATCACAGCAACATGTCATTATTGGCCTTGTGTATGTGCTGCCAGCCACAACTCTGTCTACCTGTGTACATATGTCATGCATGACATGGTGCATATGTGCTGTACACCATAATTAGTGTCATCATATCTTTAACAAGCCAGTGAGATATCAGACTGCTTCACATATTATGTACAGTAGGGTTTATATTTGATGACATAACCTGGACATTTTGTGAATGTTTGTACAGTCCTAAGTGTGTGTGGGCATCAGTGTTACAGACAGTGGGCAGCAATACCTCTTACAGGAGAACCAGCACACTCAGGGCAGCTACATATCTGTAGGAGGTTCAGGAACTACAGACAGAGTGTGAGTAGAGTTGTGTTATGCTTTGTATAGTACTGGTGTTACAAGGTGTGTGTACATACTACTTTACCATGGAATGCAGTCTGTCTGCATAGCTCTCAAATGTGGGCCTATCCTCTTGGTGGCCAGAGGCTTGCCCATCAGGTGTTGTCTGTCCACCACACAGGTCCTGTGTCAGATATTCCACTGGCAGTGTGTGTGTTGAGTGCTATCAGTACATGACCTACATATCAAGCTTTGCACTTATGATATGCTGTGGGAGGAATGTTCCGTAGTGGGCTGAGAGCACATCACACTTCCATTGCTGCCATCAGTCCATTTCTGTTGTATCCCCCACACATATGGTGGGGCTGAGGCCATATATGTGCAGGCGTCACCTACACAATACATGTGTGCTCTTATGCACTCCAGAGGCCAGTGTATGTAACAGTGGTATATGGCCCTGTATTCTTGAGTCTGAGGGGAGCACCATAAAAGATCTAGGCTGTTAAATATGTGGGGGTATCAGGGGTGAGCTGCCTTAAGGTATCTGGATGTAAAGTGCCGTATACTTCCCCTATATTTACATTACTTACATATATTCAATTACTGCAAGCCTACTGCCTCCTGCCAGCAAGACTGTTCTGTTTGTCAGTGTGCATGTGATGCTATCAGTTATGCCTTGCTACGTCACAGTTACAACCCGTTTGGTCACATGACATCTTTACCACCCACTGCTGTTGCACAGAGTGTTGATAAAGGCTGCTAAACTATACACCTGCACTACGTACTGTTGATCATTTGGTATCCTGTGGCCCAGTCTATCCTCACTATTGTACAATTTTAAGGGCCTGGCCTGGACAGCAACAGTTGTGAACCGTTCCAGACTACTGTATTAGTATAACTGTTTCACGGTTGCATTCCTCTGTTTATTTGGATGTCAGTGTCTGAACAGCTATATGACATGGCATATAGAACTGTAATTGTACACAATGAAAGGTATTCCATTTCTGCAAACCTGTGTGTGGTGTTTTCCCTATGACCTCTCTGTGGGTGTATGTTGCAGGCAACAATTGTCATTTGCATGGGTGGCCCATACAGTGTCCAGTTGTTCAGGAGTTAACTGTCGACATAGCGGCTGTTCCATATCGTGTGCACCTTCTACATATGTATCTTACTGTACATATATCTGCATATGTGTAGTCACATGTATATCCATGTATATGTGTATACATATATATATATATATATATATATATATATATATATATATATATATGCACATGTACATATGTACATATGTATATATGTATCTGCATATCTGTGTCTGTGCACCTGTATCCTGGGGATGTGGATGGCTACCACATTTTACATTACCTATGGGAGGCAGACTGTACTTGCTGATATGTCAACAATACCAGTCTGACATCGTACAGGTGGGATGTAGTACTGTTAACTTCCTGTGCCCACGTCATGTCAGGTCCTGGTTATGGTATTTGCAACACTTGATAGTGTATTGCGGGGCGAATGTGTTTGGCCATGGGGGGGTGCCTAATTGTACAAGACATATAGTGTGTGGGGCCTCTCAACCCCAGTAATGGTGCATGTGGACATATGTGTGTTTGTTAATCTGCCATTGCTCTCTACAGATGTATAGCCATATATACCAATATAGATATATATATCTGCTGACATATATATATATATATATATATATATATATATATATATATATATATATATATATATATATATATATATATAAAACTATGTCTGTATATACCTACATAGATGTATATCTGCATACACATATGTAACTTACTGTGTATATGTAGACATACAGGTGCAGACACATATATGTGTCGATGTAGGCATTTGCATGTATATATGTTCATATATAGTAATATATATGCATATAGTGTTAGAAAGCTATACACGTACACACACACACACACACACACACACACACACACACACACACACACACACACACACACACACACACACACACATATATATATATATATATTTATATATGTATATATGGTTCCCTATCAGAATCCTGAAACACTATAAGCCTGAAAGTCAAAATCCTGAAAACTAATGACTGAAAATGCAAAATCTCGAAAATGCAAAATCCTGAAAACACAAATAATGCTAATATGTCACTATAAAGACACTAATATCTACCAACTGACCCTGACCCTAACCCTAACCCTAAGGTCCGTCAATATTGCACACTCACCTGACCCGCGCCCTAACCCTAACTCACTTAAACTGCCCCTAACCCCAATATTTGTCACTATTGCATACATGCCTAACCTGCGCCCTAACCCTAACTCACTTATACCGCCCCTAACCCTAACATAAAACCAACCGCACACTTACCTGGACCCAACGCATGACCTAACACCACAGGGCTAACAATAGCAAAGCCACAGTGACGTCAGCATGTCCATTTTGTGTTTTCAGGATTTTGACTTTCAGGATTTTGCATTTTCGAGATTTTGCATTTTCAGTCATTAGTTTTCAGGATTTTGACTTTCAGGCTTATAGTGTTTCAGGATTCTGATAGGGAACCATATATATATATATATATATATATATATATATATATATATATATATATATGCACATATATAGATATGTTGTATCAGTTCAGATATTAATATATGTACCCATAGATACATCTCTAGATGATGGTATACATTCTCTGTACAGTTGCATGACTGAACTGGATTATATGTTTTAGATATTGTTCTGACTTTATACAGTTGTACTGGCTTACTGTTAGACCATTGTAGCTGTATTGTGGAGGGTCCTGGAGTCAAGAACTGCATGTGCTGGATATTGCATTGCACAGCATATCTGTTACGGCTGTGGGGGGGGGGGCATAGCCGTCATCACCAGGTTCCCTTCATATATATATATATATATATATATATATATATATATATATATATATATATATATATATATATATATATTTAAATATATTTGGACATATTTATCCATTTACCTATATACCATTGATGTGATATGATGTATGTGTGAGTCATACATTTATATGTACCTGTGTATCTCTCTACATTTACCAGTCTATATCTGTCCATATGTCCATGCATGATTGGCTCACATTATTGGCCTGTCCCACATTTGTCTGGCTAATTAACATGGATGATGTCAGGCATGTGGTCAGTCAGGAATGCCGATACATTACAGTTTCAGACATCATGTTGTTCAGATTATGTGTATTACAACAGATCACTGTTTAGCAACGTTTTACATGTATATAAACAATATTTCACAGTTATCCCAATTTGTACCCCACTTTTGTCACACTGTGTCCAGAATGTTTGCAATAAGAGGTTGAGTGTTATGATATTAGTACAATTCCCCTTATGCAGATTGACTGTGCTGCATATGTCTGGGAATACATGGGTATATGTATAGTCGACATGGTGTAGTGTTAATTCACTATGATTGTGATATGCAGGGTCCTGGGTTCGGGCCATGCAGTGAATGTCAATTATGTTGCAGGGTTGAGCAAGGGCGGTGGGATATAGGGTGATTAAGGCACTTGTAAGCAGTTGTAAGTGTGTTTGTGTGACGGTAAGCATTGCCAACTGCAGGTAACATCCAGTTACACCAGGTTAACCTTGTAATTGCTTACTTTGTGTATGCAATGTTTACTGTCACGCAAACACAAACCTCTGGTTATATATGCCTACAGATAGTTAGCATCAGATTTGCTGAGCCTGTAAACGTAAACTAGCTTACTAGTGCTGACATATGCTTACTTCAGCTTATTGCTGCTTAACCTAACTACTGCTTTATGCATTATGATACTGACACCACATGTGCATTTCCTGCAGTACTCCAGTTCATATATATATATATATATATATATATATATATATATATATATATACAATTGTGTGTGTTATTTCATGGATTAGTATTCCAGTTCATATATATATATATATATATATATATATATATATATATATATATATACAATTGTGTGTGTTATTTCATGGATTAGTATTCCAGTTCATATATATATATATATATATATATATATATATATATATCTGTTCTTCTGTGGGTTATGTAACATACATATTACCCATAATGTGGTTTGCCATGAGAAATGGTATGTTGCAGTACCTTCCCTGTGTTCCCCCTCCTTTCTTGCTGACATCTATGGGCCGGTCCCATTAGAACGGGTTCATCCAACCCCAGCCCACCTCGTTCCATAATGTCATATCCATCATTCCCTCCCCCCTTTCCTCCTCTACATCAATTATCCTTCCTACAGGTTCCAGCCAAATCTAGCCACACCACTACACATTGCCCACTCTCCACTTCTCGGGACCCTTTGCGTATGTTGTCCCAACCCATGGATCTTCAGGCTTCCCACACATTTAGTCTGCAAACATATGTTACCGTCTTTGTTTACTTATGAGGCATGGTATGTTACCCCGAGGACTCTTTTTAGCAGAATTTTTGGGGTCATCCCACCATGGACGGACATGCGTTTGTTTAAGAGTAGACTTAACAGGTTGACACTGTTTCTCCCACTGGTAGTATCCTGCCAGTAGTCTGGAAGCCAGTGCTGTGCTATGCTTAGCAGTGCATATTATTTGATTTGCATGATATTTGCCTTTTGGCATTGATTTCCCCTTCATCACTTGTTATATATGTGTCATGTATCCTTGAGACATGTGTATGTACACTGTATGGGTTCCTGGGAACTTCTACACTTAATTATAATAACACCTCACTTCTGGACTTACTGCAGTACTCCAGTTCACATATGTATGTTCTGTAGTCAGTTATGGCACATATGACTGTATACAGATGCTTTTCACAGGTTTAGTTTGGTTATACTATGGTGAGGACATGTTTACTACTACCTCATTCTTCTGTGCATTTGTTATGGCTTGGTGGATAGCTACTGGGACTATGGTTTATAGGGTCCTGGGTTCGTGACCTGCATGGCTGTTTATTTTGTTGCTGTGCTGACAAAGACCCATTGGATGCAGAGTGATTAAGTCACTTTAAAGCAGTTGTAAGGCATTAAGCCCACTTACTAGTCCGTACATATGCTTACTATTGCTTATTTAGGCTTATACCTGCTTACTAGCGCCTTATTCCGTCTGACACTGATACATCACATGTGCATTTCTTGCGGAACTCCAATTCATATATATTAGCTATTTAGTGGGTTTTGCAACAAAAATATTGTTTGTAACATGCTTTGCCATGTAAAATACACTGTGCTGCAGTGGGACTCAAACTGGGAATGCTTGCTCATTGGTCGGATGCTCTACCCACTACACTATTGCTGTTCTGCTTCATTTGCATGGTTCTACCATAATTTAATACCCATTTTTCCTTCCCCTGGCCCCCGAGCTCCACGTACACAGCATTTATCCATTCTCCAGATGCTAGCCCAGCCATACCACACCTCCACACATTTCCTTCTCTGCACGTGTCAGTACTCCTCCATTATACTGTCTCGACCCAAGCTTCTGCAGGCTCTTCATCCATTTCATCCATGTATGTATGAGCCTTCCCTTGATCCTCCTCTGATACTGGTGGAAACATCTATGTGCCTCAGAATTTTTGGTTTGTCCCGCCAGGGATGGACCTGTTGTTGTGTCAAGAGTAGACTTAGCTGGTCTACACTGTTTCTGCCACTGGTATCATCCTGCCAGTGGTTTGAGAAGCAGCGGTTTGCTCACACACCAGGCCAGCCTCATCTCCTGGTTCCACGAAACCGACACCCCAGGTGAGAAATTTTGTGCATGAAACATGCCCATACGCCCCCATGGTGTGCACCGTTTTTTTATTATTCTCTTCAGTATTATGCAGGACTATTGTTCTTACAGTATGATTGGACAGGCACTGTTCTTTGATACACATAGACTGCTTGTAATACTGTGACTGAGCAATGTACACATCTTTGCTGGTATTAATCTACATACTTACATACATTTCCTATACTGTTGAATGACTGTGCTGGATGATATATTTGTGATAACAGCAGCTGAATGTGTATTTTCCATGGCTTAGTGGTAACTCACTTTGACTATAGTGTGCAGGGTCTGGGGGTTGCAACCTGGGAGTGCAGATTATTTTGGTAATGGGCACGATGAGAGCTGTTGGCTACAGAGTGACTAAGACACTGCAGAGCAATTTTAGGCAGATATGTGCTGGTGTGTGTGAGGCTCAGCATTGCTGTCCTCTGGTTACAATGTCTTACACTGAGTTGGCGTCTACATTGCTTAATCGGTGTGGGCATTGCTTACCACCACCCAAACAGGCTTAAACCCACTTGCTCCTGCATACACCCATGCTACTTCATGTATTTAGTTCACATTTGTTGACCAGGACAATCTGACTGGATGCTTGTCAATTTTCAGTGGTGGCCCGGGGAGTGGAGCTCCAGAATAAACCCCAGCTACTCATTACAAGTAATACAGAGGTGTTCATATTCATAGAGATTAACAGATTTAACATAGCTACGTACCACATTCTTCATGCTTAGTTTATGTTAACATGTCGGTATTATACATTCTTAGGTCAGGTTTACATGTCAGGTATGACTGTTGACAAAGGTCAGTTTAAGGTGAAGTTGGATTCCAGTTTAACAGTTCTGGATAGGTTGCACTCAGGTATTCAAGTTAGTTTTATTTATTCTATACCTCTGTGGTAGAGTAGAAGAAAATAGTGATGGAGTAGGTAGGTAGGTAGAGGGGGAAACATTGTAACTGTATAGTAGGCTGTTGGAATAATTGGTAGGGGAGCAATAGGGAAGGTTTAATGGATGTTAAGAGTTGTATGCGAGGCAGGACAAGAGGTGTCAGTTTCACTAGTTGATGTAGGGATATAGATTAATTTGTGGGGGGAGGGGGGTCACCAGGTGGTGAGCATGCACTGATCCAAGTGTGCTTGAGGTGTTCCTTCATTTATTTACATGTGTCCTGTGGGACAGCTGAGGTAATACATGTGGGTAGGGGTTCCAGATTCTGCCAATATAGTTGAGGAAGAGGGTGTCACCTACTTGTAACTGCAAACATTAATAGTAATGAAAAAGGGGTTGATAGGTAAGTGGTGTTAATGGGGCAGAAAGAGGGACAGATAGTAGGGGAAATATCCAGGGATATGCAGAAGGCTGAAGGGAAGGTCCACAGCTTGCCATTTCTTCTACAACAACAGCTGTGCATATACACTGCATTGGGAGGTAGGTTTGGAGACTCACACCCCTGGGTGGGAGTGAGGACAACAATAATAACTTGTGATGCCAATTAGATCGACTTACATGCCTACAGTGGGGTGTTGAATCCATGTGTTCTTTGGTGTTATTTAGTAGGATTCGCAACAACACATCTGGTTATACCGTACTTTGCCATGTAAAATAGACTGTGCTGCAGTGGGACTCATACCGGGAGTGGCTGCTTGTTAGGCAGCAGCTGTGCCCAATGCACACTATTGCTTACATCCCCGAGGTGGTCTGAAGAGAACCTCTCCAGCCAACACCTACATGCCTCAGCCAATAATGTCATACCCATAGGCCCCCCCTGCACCTCCTCTACAGCACTCATCCTTACTCTGGGTGCAGGTCGGGTCTAACCACACCACTACACACTGCCCACTTTCCACTTCTCGGGACTCATCTCATACATTGTCTAGACCCATGGGTCATCAGGCTTTCCCACCCTTGTAGTCCGTGTACATACATGCCCTGCCTTGAAAAGCCATTGCACGGACAGGCCTCCAAGCACAAGAAAATGTTTGGGGTGTCCCACAAGGGGCATTCCTGTCTGTGTTTCAAGATTAGACTTAGCAAGTCCACATTGTTGCCCCCACTGGTTGTATCCTGCCTGTGGTTTGGGGAGCAGTGGATTGTTTACATTGTTTGTGTGTTTGTTTGTATGTTTCCCCTGTCTGACAAGGGGAGAGTAATGGTACATGTTACACTTATGTTGATTGGACCCCACACCCCCATTGTCATGGCCTGTGATCATATGTCATTCTTATGTGCTGTATCATATCATAAATATATATCTGTGTGTATATATATATATATATATATATATATATATATATATATATATATATATATTTTTTTTTTTTTTTTTTTTGTTTTGTGTCTTTCATCTTTTCCCGGTTAGGGTCGCCACAGTGGAACTCCGGTCCACTAATGATTGGCAGTAGATTTTTACGTGTCGAGTTGCCGACCCTGATGCACAACCTTCAACGAAGGTACACCCATTCATGCATGTCTCCCACACAGAAGTCGCTCTAGCTGAGAATCAAACAGGACAAAGTCTTAGTGTAAGACGACAGCGCTACCGCAGCACCACTATATATATATATATATATATATATATATATATATATATATATATATATATATGTGGATATGCATATATATGTATGTGTATATATGTATACATATGTACTACAGAGAGGGAGATGTATATATCTATTTAGTTATGGGTATATATACACACACACACATGCATACATCTACATATTTAGCTACATGTCCCGTAATGTAGACTGGTATTGCTGGATACTATGTTTCGTGTGCATACCGGCCAACCTTGTGTGCTACATATGCTTTGCAATACCTAAAAATAAAACTGTTAGTGTAAACAAAGTTGCACTTGCATTCTATGGTTGGTGCCAGGGAAACATGCGTCCCATGCGGGACAACCCAAAAATTAGGTATTCAACTTTTGTCAAAAAACAGAGCTACAAAGGTACCCATGGCTATGTGCTTGAACTACAGCGTGTGGCAGACATAGGATACTTGGATGGATACAGGATGTGTCCCAAGGGGTACTGGAGGGTGGGAAATGTGTGGTGGTGTGGTAGCTACAGGCTGGTAACCAGGGAAGGGATGGTGGCTGCGTGTGTGCAGCAAGGGGGGGGGTTGAAACTGTGGGTAATTAATGTATGGGTCGAGAATGGCCTGGGTGGGATTGGCGTGTACTGGTTGGCCCACCTAGTGGGTGGGGGAGAGAGGAATGTAATATTATCATGTAAAACATAACAGGAGACTAATTTAAATCCCTATTTAAATGACACACTTCCAATAAAATTAGTTTGGTAGGGTATTGCAGGACGGACATGTTTGGCTGCGGGGGGCATGCCAATTCATATGAGATGTATATTGTTTGGGGCCTCTCAAGCCCATTAACGGTACATGTGGACATATATGTTTCTGTTAATCTACCATTGCTATCTACAGATGTCTGGTCATATATACCTATATGGGTATATATATATATATATATATATATATATATATATATATATAGATATAGATATAGATATATATATATATGTGCTTACATATTAATACCTATGTCTGCATATACCTACGGAGATGTATATCTGCGTACATATATGTAACTGGCTATGTATATGTGGACGTATAGGTGTTGACATATATATATATATATATATATATATGTGTAGATGTCGGCATTTGCATGTTTATATGTTCATATATTTGTGTATATATATATATATATATATATATATATATATATATATATATTTTTTTTGGTATTTATATATATATATATATATATATATATATATATATATATACATATATATATATATATATATTTTTTTTTTTTTTGGTATTTATATATAAAATATATATATATATATATATATATATATATATATATATATGTGTGTATATATATGTATATATGTATATATATATATATATATATATATATATATATATATATATGTAACTACATATATAGATATGTTGTATCCATTTAGATAGTAATATATTTACGCACACACATACATCTAGATGTAGGTATACATTCTCTTTACTGTTGCATAACTGGGCTGGGGTTGTGTTTCTAACAGCATACGATTTATGCATATCTGCCATGGCTTAGTGGTAAATCATTTTGTGTATGGTGTGCATGGTCCTGGGTTCGGGTCTTGCAGAGGCTGTTTATTTTGTTACTGGCCATTGGATACAGAGTGATTAAGGCACTTTAAAGCAGTTGTAAGCGGGTTTGCGCGGGTTTGAGTGGAGGTAAGCACTGCTAACTTCCGGTCACAGTTTCTTACACCCATTTAGCTTCTCCTTTACTTCATCTGTGTAGGCAGTGCTTACCCCTGCGCAAACACACTTGCACATGCTTACTAGTGCTTACATATGCTTACTACTGCTTATCTGTGTTTACACCTGCTTACTGCTGCCTTCTTCATTATGATAGGTAAAAAGTAAAAAATGCACCAAGATAACACACAGCAAACGTTTAATCACAGCAAAGTACAAAGTGGTAAGCGCTTTCACAATCAAAGTTGCTTCATCAGACACCACAGTAAAAAATGCACAGGTTTAAATAGAGATTCTAAAATTCCAATTAATCAATAAAAATCACACAATGATAAAGTAGCAGTGAAAAACAATTAAGCCTCATGCTCAAACTAAAAAAAGCATTGCTTAAAAACATTGTACAAGAAGGAATCAAATACTATACATGAGAAAGCACTTAAAAAACTTATAAAATCATTATAAAACATGGAAAAATACTAGGCAGGAAAAAGTTAAATAGAATACTTGGAAACTAATAGTTAAATATATTAGACTAATTTTGAAAGAACTTAGCTAATCTTAATGCTTGAGATGTCTAGCCTTAGTTTGAGCATGAGGCTTAATTGTTTTTCACTGCTACTTAATCATTGTTTGATTTTTATTGATTCATTTTTTACTTTTTACCTTTCATTTGGTTTTATTTCTGCACCAAGGTTTTACCCAACATGGTTTCTTTGGTTTTCTGTTCTTCATTATGATACTGACTCTTCACATGTGCATTTCCTGCAGTACTTCAATTCATAAGTATATGTTATTTATTTAGTTTTGCATTACAAATATTGCTTATACCATGCTTTGCCATGTAAAATAGACTGTGCTGCACTGGGACTCAAACTGGGAATGCCTGCTCGTTAGGTGAACGCTCTGCACACTACACTATTGCTGAGATGCTTCATTTGCATATATCATCCTTGTTATCCTCTTCAGACTTTTTAGGCTGTTTTAACCGTTGCTTGGTAATGGGCACACCCGCGCACCTATGGTTAGCTGTACTTGGAGTTTTAGAAAACAATACAGGGGTTTCTTCTTTTGATTTTTATGCCCTGTTGCTGTTTTATACATGGGGGACTGTTGGTGGGGATATGTGGACACCTACGAGCAGTCTCGCTCATTTATTTCCACTTTCTGCTATTCAACATTGCAGGGGCATGTTTATTCTGAGATCTCTGCTCTCAGACACGCCCCCTGCACTCATATATGCTCCATGTAAGCCTGGAAGCTTGGGCAGTGTGGCTTCATTACTATGCATGGCGAGCGCCGTCCCGCCCCTAAACGTCCACTTCCGTGCAGGACTAGACTAGTCCTGCATGGAAGATTAGAAAATCTGGGGACTGAGTCAATTATTCTAGCTGCAGTCATGTCACACTTCAAAGGAATAACTTCATTTGTTGCATGTATTTCAGTTTATACACTCGCACTATTGCCATTCCCTTCAGCATTAGTACCACAGTTCTTACAAATCTGACTCCTCTCCTCATTTGAAACAAATTAACATTACTTGCTGTATTTTTATTTCACAGAATATGTTACATTTTGTATTGTAATTTTGCACCTCAGGAGCAGAGAATTAATTTTAAGCACTACATCACTAACTAATTAGCATTCTAGGAAAGTTATTAGTTATCCAAGTTCTTGGGCTCACTTTGTAACACCAGATACTACTACAAACATTTCTAAAATAGTTTGAAATATGTTTTAAACCATGCATTTGTGCCTTTAATGATTTTTTTCATAAAAGAGACCAGTTATATAACTTTATCATTTGGATTTTCTAGAGCCAATCAAACGTTCCTTTTTAATTCTGTCATTGTCCAAGTCATTAGTTCCTTATATATTCATATGCATCTTCAGTCCCTTTTCTATCATGAGAAGATTTTTGCTGAATCTGTGTAGTCCTAGTTTTCTGTATTAACGTACTGTTCAAAAGCCACCAAGTAGGACCCTAGATCATCCTCTTTGATTATTTTTTTTTCCATAAAGGACATTGTTAGATGGTACACTGGTCAACACAATCAACTGTTGCTGCAGTTGCCCCAGTTTCTCTTCAGTTTCTACCTCTGACTCAGTCATTATTTTTATAAGTATTCCATGACTAGGATTGTAATAAAGCAGTGAAATGAGAATTAAAAATCAAGCAGCAGAAAGATATCAGGGAAATAATAGCAACAGTTATGTCTGGAGTTAATAGCCCAAAATGTAACACATCTGACTATAGAGGTATTGGGAGGAATGGCATAGCTTGAATTCTTGGCCAACTGTTAGCATTTTCCACCAGTATAAGTCAAAGTAACCACTAAAAACCAGTTTGTAAAAACACAATTTAATTCAGCAGTTAATTTAGCAAAACAAAATAATTGCCCTCTTGCCTTTGGCTACTTTCTCTAACAATTTGCAGCTCATAAAACTCCTTCAGGAAACATGTTTTTTTTTCCTAGAAATCACAGGCTGTAGGCATCAAATAGGTCCAGATCTTAGTGTTGTAGTTCAAGTGATGCTTAAAGGTATTCTGCACAAGTCAACTCCAATTAGGTTGTCACACTCTGCACCTCCATTGTATTTAAGAAACACCCTTGCTCACCTTTTTGCACCTCCACCTGAGGAATAAAGTTCCTTTCTTGCTGTTGCAGACAGTCTGATTTGTACAGTATTAAATTGCAGTGCCTTGTTAAATTGCTAATACAGAGTTTTCCTCTCACTCTATGAACTTCTTATTCCTAAGGCATTCAAAGGCACATATATCTTTTTGAAACTCAACTTGCCTATGTCTATATCTAGCTATTATACATGTGTGCGCACGTGCATGTGTGTGTGTGTGTGTGTGTGTGTGTGTGTGTGTGTGTGTGTGTGTGTGTGTGTGTGTGTGTGTGTGTACGTGCGTGCATGTGTGTGCATGTGTGTGTGTGTGTGTGTGTGTGTGTGTGTGTGTGTGTGTGTGTGTGTGGTGATACGTATAAATATCTGTATGCTTACATACACATAAACACCAACATACACATACATATAATCTACCTAGCCATATATCTATATATAGTCAAATAGTTGATGAACATTATTGCTTAAATAAAGGCCAAAACTTAATTTACTAACTACCCAAGTAACCAAACTAAACAGCCATTCAATTATTTGCCTATTCATTTGTTTGTTTATAAATCTATTAGCTTTTGTTGGTCAGTTAAGCAACATGTCCAAAACAGCATTTTCAGCCATGATATAGGCCTAAACACAACAGCACATAACATTTAAGCATTTACATGTTGAATAACAATTACATTGGCAGGTTTACTTAAGGCAATCTTCAGAAGAATTTGCATAGATTAAGCAGTGTATAAACATAAGCATTAATATGCACATTGATGCAATGACTTAATGAAGCAAATACTATTTTCAGTGTGTGTGGTAAAGTGGAGAATGTGGTCAGTGAATTAAGGCAGCATAACAGTATTTTACAGATTAATGAGACTACAAAGGAAATCAGTGATGTGGTCTGTTAAAATAATGTATAATACCTACAGATCTGTAGTAGTAAAAGAGGTAAAGATGTGGACAAAAAGTAAAAATGAATCCCACAGATAAACTCAGTTAGTATGATGATGTTATCTGGGCAATGAGTGGAGGACGGTAAAGCAGAAGTATAGCTGGTCACACAGTAAGTGAAACGAGTACATTATGTGTGATATTTGTAATTGGCTTTGTAGTAAAAAGCAATATAACCATATAGTAATTCCAGCATAGTTTGTCATGCACTCATATACATATTATACAACAGTGTAAGCTGTGTATGATAGCATATTGCATGGGTAAAAAATGTAGTCTGTGTCCCAGAAGCATTGACATCTTACGTCTTTAGTTAAGTGAGTCTTAAGACTTTCTAAAAGTAGACAAATTAGCTAAGGAGTTTAGTTTATTTGGTATTTTCTTCAAAGGTGCTTGTGAAATCTTACTGAAGTCTTTTCCTCTGTCAGCTAAAGTAAACCTAGGTCTAAATAAGTGGGTGGAGCAGCGTCCTCTAAACTCTTAGTTTAGAAAGACGACCCTAGTAGTGATTGGTAACCTGTAGGCTTTATTTGTGGTTCATCAGTTATTTATATATGTTTTTTTTTAAATAAGGCTGTAATTTATTGCTAACCATTGTATTACAGCCAGAAAACAGTCCAAACTAAGAACTAGAAATGTACAGAACATTCAGTACAGATTAACTCATAAGTAAACAATTCCAACTGAGTCTCATTATTATTCAGACTAGTCTATGTGATCCCAAGCATATAAAACTTACACCAACGTTCATCCAGCAAAGTTAGATTTAATACTCAGGCAAAGTTTATTATTTTAACTAGGTAAATCTGCTCCAGTATCAATGGAAAGGTGTTTTCAGTGCTGAAAAATAATCACAGCGATAACCAATTGTAGCTGTAGCTGTAGAAACTATTTCCATTCCTGAGATGATAATAGGGTCTTCTGTGTATTCAGCCCTAATACACAGACTTTCTGGGCATTTAATTAGGGAATGTCTTTCCTTAATGCCCCACTGGCTGAAGCATGAGTCTTGTAACAAACCACTTTCCTTACTTGACATGTCCAGATTATATGAAGGTATTCAGCATTAATAGGACCAGCAGTTTCCCTGGTCTTCCCTCTCTTTGTTCCAGTTTCATGGGGGGGGGTAATATGGCAAAAATTGACTTTTTTTAAAACTGTGGGTCAAATTCAATAAAGCCTACACTAGGTGTACACTAAGTGTACATTGTTCTGAGTGAACAAACAACACAGACATAACTCACACCTTCCTCCTAATTTTAGTTTTCCTACTGATATTCATGCAATTTTAAATATTGACAGGGACACATAATGGTTACGACTACATGTGGACTACATGTACACTTAGTGTGATCTTTCTGAGTGATTAAAAAGCACAAAAAATGTGATAAGAATTAAATTGAATACATATTGCGTACACTTAGTGTAGGTTTTATTGAATATGGCCTTGTGTCTAAAAAGGGGAATATTGCATTGACCACTTACTGCTAACAACAGTTAATCAAGTCAAACTTTCCAAGATGGCTGCACACTGATCAACAGCTTAAATTCAGCTCTCCCAGTGTGAAGAGAAAAACTGAAACAAAAGAGTTAGGAATTTGATCACTTTTAGTAAATTCACTTACTGGATAGAAAGTACACAGTCTGGATTCCAGCACAGATGAAACTAAGAGAACCTAAAAAATCAATTAGGAAAGGTGAAGATAAAACACTGGCTGAGACGAACCCTGTAGACATTCAGAAAAAAAAACAGTTCAAACTCCAATTTTGGTGCAAGACATTGCTTCCAGCAATTTAGAGGAAAAAATAAGTCAAATGTGCTCAAAGCTGATTAAAATAAATGAAACACTGCATGAGTATATTAACTCAAATAAAAGGCTTGAACATGGAAGAAACTTTAAGCAGGTATCCTAATGAGTCTATAAACTGCAAAACATCAGAGGCCAAAATAATGAAAAGGCTGGCTGAATATGCGACTGCTCAAGATGGGAAGTTTCAAAAATGGTAGAATTAGAGGACAGAGCATGAAGGGAAAATCTGTCATTTTTTGTTGTACCAGAAAAAGTAGAAGGAACAGACTGTATTAATTTTATGAAGACACATAAAAGTAACTGGACTGGTATTCCACAGCAGGAACTGTTAATTGAAAGAGTCAACAGTGTTTATGCTCCAAATCTGGCTATGAGAAAGCAGTCAAGACCTGTGTTAGTAAAGATGCAAACCTACCAGCCTAATGAGTTGATCATGACAAAATTGTGGCAAAGGGGCAAAATATTAAAAGTTGGAGTTACTAGAGAGTTTGTGGAAAATGATTATTCACTGCACATCAGGTAGAAGACAAAACACATTTATTCCAGCCATCAGGGGATGTTGACAGGCAGGTGTGAGATTCAACTGCTGTATCCACCTTCTTCAGAATATTTTTTTTCATGGAGGATTAACGTCATTTTTGGTGCAGAAGAGGTTAAGAAAGTAATTAAAAAGGTTGTTCAAAAAAGTGAGCCATAAAGCAGAAGGGAACTATGTTTCTCATTCTTCTGATAATAAAGCACATGGAGAAACTTTACCAGTAAAACCTTTTCCACTGTTCCAAAGGCAAATGCTTAGAAGACAGAGAATATCTCAGGCGTTGACCATAAGAATCTGGAGTACCTTGGAATTGAACCAGAAAATCTGGGGTTGGAAGATAGAGATGAACAGAAAGAAGACCAGCAATAGAGAAATTAGTGAATAAATGTGAGACCGCAAAGCTTCAATCACATTTGTGAAAAACATTTGCATAAGAAAAGTAGAAAAAGTGGACTTTTGTTGACTTTGTTAAACTTATGGGGAACTGAAAAGCATTAGCCTTACTTCACATCTTTAATGTTTTGAAGGACATACGGGGACAGGATGAAGAAGGAAAAAAGGTAACTGTAAATAAAATAATTCCTGTTCTTAACAGTATTTCTATTAAATGTTTAACAATATAAATTGATGTTTTATTTTAAAGCATTTTATTTGTTCTGCTGTGTGATAAAGTTGCTAAAGTAAACAGATGGCTTTTTCTTTTCCTTCTTCTCTTTCCTTCTTCTTTTTGTTATTAACATTACAGTGTGAAAAGAGAATAAAAGCCAGACAAAATCACATTCAAGTTAATAAGCTGTAATACTGGGTTATTGGGTGGGGGGGGTGTACAAAAGTACACAGATCATAATATATGCAGAACTGATATGTTCACTTTTACTTTTGCATAGGAGAATGTCTGGATTAAGTCCCTGGACTTAATCTAATTACAAAGTTTAAAGGGAAACACATAAATATGAGAACACTGAATATAATGAAAAGCTTTCATTTAGCAATAAATGTTTCAGGCTGCAGAAGAGGACTACATTTTTCTTTTTTCTGTTATGTCCCCATGGAAAAAAGCAGATAATACCTGTGTGTGTAGGTGTCTATTTGGGATGAATGTTCCTATTAGGAGGTTTAAATTGCATTATTTGAAGATGTCCATAGTTATATGTGTTTGTATTAAGTTAATAGGTCATGGGGGTGTTCTGGGGCTGTGTTTGTTTTTTGTATGAGGGATTTTATTAAAACAAAAAGTCTCATAAAATGTGACACAGATTACAATGTTGATATGAAAAAATGCATAAAGAATTAAACTGTCAAACACTGGAGGGTGCATATATCACAAAAGCAGTCAACAGACATTTAAAAAAGCTGCAGTATGGAGGAAAAATAATGATTAACAATAATGGTGACACTTTTCATATTATATTAGAATGTGAATGGTCTCACAGATATTTAATTATTTTATTTAACATTTGGTTACTGGGAAAGTTCAACTGGAACAGAGCCCATTTTCAGAGGTGGCCTGGGAAGAAATGCTCCAGATACATGTCTTTGGAATATGGGAGGAAACCCATGCAAACACAGGGAGGACATGCAGACTCTGCACAGAAGGCACCTGAGCTGAGAATTGAAGCAGAGAACCTTTGCTGTGAGGTGATAAAGCTAACCGCTGCACCACTGTGTCAACCCAATATATAGATAAAAAGGAAAAAATATTTAATTATGTTAAGAAATGCAGGATGTAATTAACAGTGCAACAAGTCACACATTTGGAAAGAAATGAGTGTGTGAATTTGATAAAGAACAGATTTCAGAATGGATATTCAGCAGAATATCAGGGAAAAAGGAAAAGAGGAGTACTTATATTAATTGCTACAGGAGCTCCAATAGTGATAGAAGCGGGGAAAAAAGGTAATAATCTCAGATTTGTGGTAGTAAAGGACTATTGGCAAGGGATAACAATTATGCTGGCATGTATTTAAATTCCATCTAAAACTGCTATTAAAGCGATTAAAAATGTTAAGAAAAATAATTAGTTTTCACAGGTAATATTACTTATAGGCAGTGACTGGAATTTGATTTGCATAATCAGGATGTATCGGGGGACTAGAAGGAAAAACATAACAAAAAAGGTAGATTTTGGAAGAAATTTGTGAAAATATTTGATATGGAAAACCTGTATTCCGTAGTAGAAACTCTTGAGAGAATGTACATGTTATTCATCAAGGTAGAATAACTGAGCTAGACTAAACAGAAATTATATTTCACAGGAGCATGTGTATTTAATTGAGAACTTTGAAACATATTCAATAACTATTTAAGATCATTCACCAATTATTACTAAGATAAATGTAGGGTAATGAAGTAAAGATGAGACACTGGCACTTCCCCACCTACCTGTTAAAAACAGAGACATTTAAGAGATGGGTAGTGGAAGTTATTTGGGAGTTATTAGGGAAGATGGAAAGAACTGAACAAGTTATAGCTAGTGAGTGGGATAAAATGAAAGTGGAGTTTACGAATAAGGTAGAAATAAATGATATGACAAGAATTATTTAAAGGGATCAACAAAGGTTAAAGTATTACAGACTAAGGGGAACATAACAGAACAAATAATGCACAAGTACAGAGTACAAAAGAGAAAATACGGGAGTACCTGGATAATATGCACGAGTTTAGCAAAATTGCTATTAAGCCACTGTTTTTGGTAGCAACTCCAGAGCACAAAGACTTTTGGCACGACAGCTTAGGCATCGGAAATTAAAATGGGTTGTTGCCAAACTTAGGGAGCACATAACAAGCAAAATAACCCGAGATCTTATAGAAGTGTTAGAGATATTACAGAAATTTTATGAAAATTTGTATAAAACAGGGAAGTGGAGAAATCAAGGAAAAAGCACAAATGAAAATATTTATGGAAGAATAAAATAAGTCAAGGTTAGAAGTAGACGAGGCTCAACAATCAACAGTTAAAATAAGATGTATTATTAATCTGAAGGAAAGTCTCCAGGAATAGATGGTATTCTGGTGAATGTTTTGAAGCTAGGAAGGAAGAAAGTGACAAAGATCTGGAAGGTTCTGTTTAACAGAATTGTAAAAGGAGGCGAGGCACCGACATCCTGGAAAAAAGCTGTGATGGCTCTAATACCTAGTAAAGATGCTTCAGATCCAGCTTCATACAGGCCCATTTCAATTTTAAGTCATTATTAGAAGGTGTTTATGTCTATAATGGCTAAGTGATGCCAGAATTAATAGATTTGGACCAATTTGGTTTTATTGAGGAGATGCAAACATTTGAAAGCAGTAACAGAATGATGATCCTGAGGGAAACAGAATGTAAGAAAATACTGCTGTTCTTGGTGAGTTTTGATGCAGAGTAAGCATTCACCAGAGTAAGCTGGGATTTTATGAGTAGGGCAGTAGAAACATTTGCATTTCCAGATAAAATAATAAGGTTAATAAAAAAGATATATGAGGGATTGGAGGCAAAAGTCGGCCTCTCTATTAAGTTGTGTCTGAACAGAACAAGGCAGGGCATCTTTCTTCTCCTTTGTTGTGTCATATTTAGAACCATCGGCATAGAAAATAATGGACTCAGGAATTCAAGGATATAATTGGTCTGGTGTTCAAGAAAATCTGGCTTTATTTGTGGATTATATTATTTTGTACCAGATGGAGCTAGAAAAGGACATCTCATTTTTGTGTACCATTCTGAGGCAGTTCTGTTTTAAGGATATAAAATAAATGATGATAAATAAATGAAGATAAAATAAATGCTATACATGTAAACTATGTACCCACACAGGAATTGATTCAGTAATGCCCAAATTTATGGGGACATGATAAAATGAAGTATTTAGGAGTACAGATTAAAAAAAAAGATAATACAAAAACTGGGAACTGGAAACTCGTGCCTGTGGCCATGGATAACAAGATAAAAACAGTAAAAATGTTTTAGTCCCTTTAGTTTTATACATAGGACAGACATAAAGAAGTTGTGGGTAGTAATTAATAAATAGTTGAATGATTTTATCTGGGAGGGGAAAAGGGAAAAATTCAAGTGTGATAAGTTGATCCTCTCAATAGAATAAGGAGGTTTAGGATTATCTGATCTGAAGGGATATTTTAGATGTACACAGTTAAGGCTCTTATACATAACAAGCAGAAATCTACAATTCAAAGAAGAAAAGAATGATGATGAAGAAGGAGGGTACTGAAGAAACTAGGAAAGGGTGGGATTTTGGTCACAGATCCTTAAGGAGAATAACAACAGTCATATAGAATACTAATTATAGAACAAGGCCTGGGATAAAAAAGGCACACTTGTACCAGGACTGGAAAAAAATGACAGTGTAGAATCCTCAAAATACAGAAACATTCCTATAATGGGGCTAGTACAGGCCCAGGGGGAGGATGGCCTCCCGTTGTAGAAGGAAGTAGCAATCTACAAAAATTCCAAAATCTAATAGGCCAAAGAAGAGCCATAGAGATAATAGAGTGCACTACTAAGGATAACAAAGAACTTATGTATTGTTACTAGGGTCTATATTAGAACATCGAAGTTTCAAAACTTTGAATGTTCTAATATCGAACCCTATTCGGCAAAAGCTGAAAATATCGAAGCAACAGGAAACCATTTTTTTTCGTAGGGAAAGAATTTGGTTGTCCGTTTCTGTTGCTTCGGTATTTTCAGCGCTGTGGTGGAAAGTTATGGGTCGGGTTCAGGTAAGTATGCGATTGAGTGTGGGTTTGGGTAGTTAAAGTTAGGGTGCGGGTTAGGTATGTGTGCAATTGTGTGGACATGAGGGTTAGGGCAGGTTAGGTGAGTTGGGGTTAGGGCGTGGGTCAGGTAAGTGTGCGATTGTGTAGATGTGAGGGTTAGGGCGGGGTAGGTGAGTTGGGGTTAGGGCGTGGGTCAGGTAAGTGTGCAATTGTGTGGACGCCAGGGTTAGGGCGGGGTAGGAGAGTTAGGGTTAGTGACGGACCTTAGGGTTAGGGTTTGGGTTAAGGTAAGTGAATAGTTAGTGGTGTGTGTGTATAGTTTAGTGTAGGGTTAGGTGTAAGATTTTAGGTGTATGTGTGTAGAATGTTGTTTGTTTGGTGTGCTTGTGTTGTGTGTATGTGTTTTGGAACAGTGAATTTTTTCCCTAGAAAAAAATTCACTGTGCTATATGTTCGATGTTTTCAGCTTTCGCTGAATAGGGTTCAATATTAGAACATTCAAAGTTTTGAAACTTCAATGTTCTACTATAGACCCTTGTTACTATTATGCAAAAAGCCCAGAATTTCTAGACACAAGATATACAAAAAGATTAAGAGAGAAATTAGAGGAAAGAAAAATACTTCCACAAGAAAAACTGTCAGAAGCCTCAAATAAAAATTAGTGTTCATTAATACAACTCATTTGTGAAAAACATTATATAGACCAGGAAACTTTGATCTATTTGGAAAAAGAAGCCTATGAGGAAGTGTGAAAATATAAACAAAAAACCTAGAGATTTTTGAAAAGTATAAAAAAGACATATGAAAAATCGGAAATAAAGAGATTTGATATGGTGCAGTACTTGGGCAAAGTCAATAACCAAATTAATCAATACAAAAAAGGCAACCCCAAAGGTATTCAAAGAGGACTGTATGCAAAGTATCCAGATATGCAAAATTTCACAATAAAAAAATAATATAACAAAGAGGAAATGTAGAAAACAAGATTAGTAAAGTAGAAGTTAAAAAAATAGAAGCTGAAGTTATGGAATGCTTTCAAAGTGAAGGGTTTAGTGTAGAAGGTCTAACACAGGTTACATCACTGCATGATGGAACGAGTCCCCAAAGTAAGAAGAAACAGGAAGATCAGGAGACATCTGAAGAAGAAATATGGACATGGGAAAGAAAAAGAGATTTGATATGGTGTTATATTTATGCAAAGGGGAAAGTAAAATTAATCAATACAAAAAGAGCGGCACCAAAAATATTTGAAGAGCAATACAGGCAAAGGAATCCAGACATGGAAAATGTTACAATACAGAAAATAAGAAGACAAAGTGGAAAAGTAAAAAAGAAGATTAGTAATGGAGAAGTTAAAGAGATAGAAACTGAGGTTATGGAGTACCTGCGAAGTGAAGGAGTCAGTGTAAAAAATCTAACTCAGAAACCACCACAGCAGGACAGAGCAATAGACATCCAAATTAAGGAGAACCAGTGGAACAGGAAGCAGCTGGGACATTGCCATATGAAGATATTTTGGAGCCTTCCACAGGAAACCATTATAAATGCTCGTTTGAAGCCAGACAGGAAGGGAAGGCTAAGGAACAGGAAACCGTTGCAACTCTGATGCAGTCAATGTTGAGGAGTGATAGGCCAATGAGTTCCCATATGACAGAGCAACAGATGACACAGGATGAAATTAAAGAGAATGTATCACAGGAAGATGCTATAGAACTTTCCATAAAATGTCTGCAGGAAATGGAGAACAAAGAATGTGCCCTTAGTTTAGAAGAAAATGTACTAAGAAAAAAGTTACTTGATTTAATAGAGATAGAGAGACAAATTAAGATCCATGAAAGAAATAGAATGCAGAAGGTGAATAAAACCCGAAAAGTCAGAAGTTTGATAAAACAAATGAACGCTGTAATTTGGACTATCCATAGAGATCCATGCAATATAATAGAAGTAATCAGGATATATTACTGTGCAGCTAAATTAATAGCAGATAAAATTCTACCACAAGAACACAGGGTAGTAAGGGAAAGGAAGGGGAGAAATGAACACCATGGAAGTATCGAATAGAGAAAACTATAAAGCAATTAAGACAACAAGTCTCAGTGCTAGAAGACTATAGAAGAGGGAACAGATCAACAAAAATATTTAGAAAGATAGACATGATAAAACAAAAGCAATGTGTAGTATTATAACGGATCAGGATCTATCTTGCACTATTGCACATACTAAACTAAAATCTTAGCACAGGCAGAAAAACTTAGAAGATACACAGATAAATATCATGGAAAAGTACAAATTAAGTAATTTATTGATGACCCCCAAAAGCTCTATAGAAAATTGGGAAACACGGCAAAAGGAATTCAAAGACCACCCAAAAAAAGATACATTTCAGAGAAATATCTATGAAGCTTCTATGGAACATAACAAAGATGCTAAATGGATAGAAGAATATCCTGTGGAACATAACAAAGATGTTAAATGGATACAAGAAGCTCACCCTACTATTCAGGCATGACCAAAGGGCAACTTCAAGTGCACTCTCCATGCCAGCTGGTGAATCTGGGTATCCTGAGGCAATGTTACAATTGCCTCATGTACACAGACAACCCTCTCCTCCTACCACAAAACACTAACATATGCAAGAGATGCAATTATACAGCCAAACTGGAAGCTAAGCTGTCTCCACCCAAGACTGGAACAGACAGTCAAGAGGAGAAGGATAACACTTGCACTACACCTCCAGCTGCACACAGACCTACTAAAACAGCACCGGCAAAACATACACATAAATACACAAAATCATACTCGGAGGCTCTTAATAAAAACCTGCAAAAGTATCAGTGACATCCAAAGCGGACACCCAAACAACCTGCACTTCCCATCACAAACCAGACACACATAAAACACAAAATCAGTGTGCCGCACAATCACAGCTCTTAAGGCGAAATAACATACCTAACACACTAGTAATAGGTGACTCTATATTCAGGCACACTGATGTCCCATTCACTAGGCTGGACAAGCAGAAGGTTACTGTTAGCCGCCTGTCGGGAGCCAGAAGCCGCCACATAACACAAGCACTTAGGTCACTCCAGAACAAGTACAAATATGACTCTGTCATTGTTCATGTTGGTGTGAATGACCTGAGATGTACCTCCCTGGACTACATGAAAAGAGACATGGAAGAGCTCTCTGATCATGCAGCCCAGGCTGGTATGATCCTGACCTTGAGTAGCATCATGCCCTCACCAAGAATGATACCTCAGTATAAAGAAAAAATTATCAATTTCAACAATTAGCTAAACTTCTGGTGTCATTCAAAGGGGACCCAGTGTCTGTCAGCCTGGGACAACATGCTCGTCAAGCTGCGTTGCTTCACAAGAGACGGCTTGCACCTGTCACCCCTAGGCTTTCGAATACTGGCCAAGGCTCTTGCTGCCCCCATTGTGCCTTTTTTAAGCAAGGCTCAAAAGTCAAACCCACCTCCATAAACAGGACAATTAACAAAAAATGGAGGGTTATGTTACTCAGTGCCAGGAGTTTAAATCTCAAAAAGCATGCGCTCGAAGCACTCCTCAGTATGGAGAATGTCGACATCTGTGCAGTAACTGAAACCTGGTTCAAGGCTCCAGAGAGCACCCCAGCACTACCAGGCTACAACTCATACCACACGTTTCGGCCACAGAACATGGACCGAAACACAAAAGGAGGGGGTGCATCCATATTCATCAAGGATACCTACACCTCCAGGTTAGTGGCGCAGCATGATACCTCTGAGATCATCCATGTGCAGCTAACATCAGGCAAATCTGCAATGCAAATTGTGGCCTGCTACAGATCACACTCCATGATCCAGGACCACCACTTCACCTTTCTGGAGACACTGGAAAACATGAGGGTCCTAAAGAACACCCTCATATTGGCCGATTTCAATTACCCTACCATTCACTGGGAAAACTACTCGAGTACAAATTCCCAGGCCCAGCACTTCCTGGAATTCATCAACTCAAATGCCCTGGATCAGCTGGTAAACTCTCCTACCAGAGGTGAAAACATATTGGACCTGGTCATCACCAACATGGGCGACAGGTGTTCCACATCGAAGGTCAACCCATCAATGGTTAGATCAGACCATAAACTAATCACTCTGGGTGTCCACACCCTACCACCACCCCAACTAAGGAAACCACAGTAAAAAAAACTTTTCTAAAGCAAACTTCAGCTTACTTAAGACAGAGGTGGTAAGTTTCACAGCCACCACGCTAAAGGATAATGCTGCCCAAGATGCAGAAACCTTCACAAATGCACTCTATGAGCACCTACAAGGATGCATGGATTGTGCCATCCCTAGCAAAACCAAGACTCACTCTTCTAAGAGAAGGAAACCATTTTGGTGGACCCCTGCAATAAACAGGTTATGCAATAGAAGGAGGAAACTAGTTCAGAAAAAAAGCAAATCCCAAGAAGGAAAGACATCCCTGATCAGTATCAGTAAGAAACTAAGGTCCCTCATGAAATCATCCACGGATAACTTCGAAAGAAAAAAGCCAAGGATTCAAAAGATAACCACAAAGCCTTCTTTAGCTATGTTAAGAATCTAAGAAGAAACTCACAGATATGCACTGAACTAGTGCAAAATAGCACAAAATATACTGAACCTACTGATATTGCCAACATCCTGGCGGATAGATTCAGTGCAAACTTCACCCCCTCTCACCTCCAAATGGGCCCACAACAATACCAGAAAAGTGTAGTGTCTTAAAAATCACAGATGCACAGGTGAAAACAGCCCTTTCAAAAGCCAAAAACACAGCGTCATTGGGACCAGATGGTGTCCCAGGCTGCGTCTTGCATGGACTACAGAACGAACTAACCCCCCACCTAAACACGCTGTTCAACCTCAGCCTCTCCACGGGCTACATGTTCATAGAATGGCACACAGCAACGTTTATTCCTCTCCACAAAGGAGGGGCCACAACTGACCCTGGTAACTATCACCCCATAAGCCTGACTAGCCTGGTCTGCAAGGCTATGGAGCGCATCATAATGGAGCTCATTAACAAAGACATTGTGAACCTCCAAACACTTGACCTGACCCAGTTTGGCTTTGTTAAGGGCATATCATGCCTACTAAACCTGGTTGACTTTTTTGAGACAGTCACCAAGGCCATAAATGAGGGAAAGATGGTTCACATAGCCTACCTTGACCTCGCTAAGGCTTTCGCCACCATTCCCCACTCAGGTATTCCAGAAAAACTGACCAGCCTGAACATAAACCCCTACATCATGAGATGGGTTGCCAACTAGCTTACAGACAGAACTCACACGGTAAGAATAGCGGGCTCGAGGTCCGACTCTAAACCAGGTCACAAGTGGTGTCCCGCAAGGCTTGGTTCTGGGACCCCTACTATTCTGCATATACTTCTCAGAAGTACAGGCAAACACAGGAGGACTATGGCTAACCAAGTTCGTCGATGACTGCAAACTGGGAGCCATAATTGACTCTCCAGCTGACACGGACATCCTCCAAGAGGGCCTTACTGAGATGGACACCTGGTGTCAAAGTCATGGCCTCAAGCTAAATGCCAAAAAATGCATAGTCATCCCATATGGGAAAAACAAAACACCCACAAATTATCACATAGGTGGCAGCCCCCGTAATACAGAAGAGGTAATAAGAGATCTGGGGACCCATGTAGATAGTAATCTCTCCTTTGACAATCATATTGCCAAAGTAGTTAGGAAATCCTTCTTTGTGGCCCATCTATTTACTAAAGGGTTCGCATCTAGAAATAAAGAGGTTATAGTGCCCCTCTACTCGTCACTCATTAGACCCATCATAGAGTACAATGCCCCATTTGGGGTGTACCTCACAAGACACTTCCAACAGCTGGAAAGATCACAAAAGTACCTCACCAAGAGGATTACTG
Source organism: Protopterus annectens (assembly GCF_019279795.1). Taxonomy (NCBI): domain Eukaryota; kingdom Metazoa; phylum Chordata; order Ceratodontiformes; family Protopteridae; genus Protopterus; species Protopterus annectens. The sequence continues at coordinate 1,518,999,365 of NC_056744.1, forward strand.
GCCTCAAACATATGTCCTATGCAGCCCGACTGAAAAAACTCCGGCTGTACTCAGTGGCATATCGCTTACTCAGAGGTGATCTCTGCCTGACTTACAAAGCCATGTCCAACTCAGAATTGATGGACATGCTCCACCTAAAGAAATCCAAGTCACTGTGAGCCACGCGCTCTAGTGAGCTAAACCTCGCCACAACAATAAATAGAACATGCTGGAGGGATAGATTCCTGTCACAGAGGCTCCCCATGCTTTGGAACAAAATTCCAAATTACATCAGGCAAAGCCCTTCACTAACACTCTTCAAGAGAAACCTTGACGAGTGGTTGGGTAACAGAAAATACACCCCTGGGATCACTTCATTGGCTCTGCTTGACAGAGGCTCAGTTAATCAATGGGGCGGCGAAAGCCGACACACTCTGGCTAGGCTTATAAATGCCCTTGGCAGATAGCCTAGTACCTACCTATGAACCTATGAACCTAAGAAGTAAATGAAAGAATAAGAATTTCAAAGATACAGGATATAAAATGGGATGAGGTAATGGCTAGAGAGATTGAGATAAAGTTAAGAAAAGCCTCCAAATGGAAACCCCAGGCACAGTTGCAGTACCTAACTTCTGGCTAAAAGTATTAACATGAAAATACTGAGACATGGCAGAAGCAGTCCCTTTGCAGTTTAATTATAAAATAAAAACATTAACGCTCCACATAGAGTACGTTTTCATAAACACACTTTCTCTGATGCAAAACACAAGTATATAAATGCCAGGTCTTTTTATACTTGAATAAAGCAATCAGGTATTAATCACCTTTTGGGTCTTTTGTCAAAATCAATAACCATAATACAAAATACAAATTCATTTATATAAAGTGAAAAATGCATTAAAAATACATTAAAAATATTAATTAAAACTTCAAACAATATTATTTTCCACTGCACCATTATTTTTCACTTGTTTCCCAAAAATATTTCTAAAAAAATATATAAATCCTCTGAGGCACAGAAAAGTAAAAACAGTTGTATAAAGATTTTCTTGCAACACACTCCTATTATTTGTTAGTAAATATCACCCTCTTGTGGCTGAAATAATAATAACACATTTCTGAAAACCAAAAATAAGAATGAGAAAACTATGAATTACTTCCAGTAAGGATAAATACCAAGTGTAAACACGAAGTTTAAGTGTCAAAAATAAGAGAACAGCAAAAGTGGAAAGTCTACACAAATTGTTCATAGTCTAGCTGACCTCAACTTTAAAACAGGTGCCAGGGATACATTGTCATTTAAGCCAGGGAGTCTAATAGCTTCCATAATAATTTGCCAATAAAGCTTGTGATATTCTATGTGGGTCTCCCACCATCCACCTCTAATATCCATAGGGACCACCTCCAAAAGAAAGAATAAATATTTCGCATTAGGCCCTCTAAACTGTGCCTGTATAATGCATTACTTGTTTTTTTATTCCTGATGTCATTTATGTGTTCATAAATTCTCTACTTTAGCATTCTTTCAGTTTTCCCTGTGTAAAATGCTGGACAGTGGGTGAAATTGGCAATATACACTACCCCCTTGTTTCACAATTACTGTAGTTCTTACCTACAATACTCTTATCCCTGGCCACCAAGATGATACTATCACTGTGTCTAATATGATTACATTGCGGGCACCTTCCACATTTGTAGGTGCCTTTCCTGCCAGACCAGTTTACACCATTTGTTTTCCTCTCCAATAAATCTTTTAGATTGCGCACTTTTCTGAAAACACACTTAAAAGGGGTATTCTGTATCCCACTGAAGTCTGCCAAGGTGGAAGATATATTCCATTCATCCTCAATCACATGTTTAGTAACCTGTGCATCCCCGTTGAAATCTGTAATGAAAGAGTGGTTGTAATTTTTAGCAACATTGGTACCTATACTTTCTTTTTCATTCTCTAGGACCATAACTCTAGTTTGTTCCAGATTTCCTAGTATAGGTTGAAACCTAGTACACCATCCATTTTTTACTTTGTAGTATATCATAGTAATGAGATTCATAGGGTACCCCTATCAGTAAACATTCTAACCAATTTTTGACATTCAATCTCAAAATCATCCTCACAAGAGACCATCCTGCTTATTCTAACAAATTGGCCCTTAACAATACTGGCCTTCTGTTTAGGTGGATGCGCACTATTGTAGTGTAAAAAAGAATTTGAGTAAATCTCCTTTCTATAACCAAGGATTTGTAGCCTGAATTTGTCTTTTCAATGGCTGCATCCAAGTACTTTAATTTAGGTTCATAGGTTTATAGGTTCATAGGTTCATAATAGGCTATCTGCCCTAGGGCATTTATAAGCCTAGCCAGAGTATGTTTGGCTTTCACCACCCATTTTAAATAAATTTTGCTATGCCCTTTTTCAAGGTTAGTATACTGTGCCTCTGTCTAACAGTGACACAGAAGTGATACCCGGGGTAAACCTATGATCTCCCATCCACTCATCAAGATTCCTCTTGAAGAGAGTCAATGAGGAACTCTGCCTAACCTGGACTGGGATTTTATTCCAGAGTGAAGGGAGCCGCTGGGTTATGAATCTGTCCCTCCAGCATGTCCTATTTATTTCAGTGCTGAGGCTCAAGTCTCTCAAGCGTGTAGCTCGATGGGATTTGGATTTTTTGAGGTGCAGCATGTCCCTTAATTCCGGGTTGGACATGGCTTTATACATCAGGCACAGGTCGCCTCTGAGCAGGCGGTATGCCACTGAGTAGAGCTGGAGTTTCTTTAACCGGGCAGTATATGGCATCTGTTTGAGCCCTTTGATCCTCTTGGTGAGGTACTTCTGGGGTCTTTCCAGTTGCTGCAGGTGTTTGGTATGGTACATCCTAAAAGGGGCATTGTACTCGATTATGGGCCTGAAGAGGGATGAGTAAAGAGGCACGATGACCTCCCCTAATCTAGATGTGAATCACTTCATGATTAGGTGGGCTATATAAAATGTTTTTCTAACCACTTTGGCCACGTGCTTGTCAAATGAGAGATTGCTATCAACTTGGGTCCCCAGGTCCCTAATTACTTCTTCTGGTACTTAATGGATTACCACTTATGTGGTAATTTGTGGGCACTTTGTTTTTGTCAAAGGGGATGACTATACACTTTTTAGCGTTTAGCTTGAGGCCATGGCTCTGGCACCAGTTGTCTGTTTCTATGAGGCCCTTTTGGAGGATGCTTGCGTCGGCTGGAGAGTCGATTATGGCACCCAGTTTGCAGTCATCTGCAAACTTGGTCAGCCACAGTCCTTCTGTGTTGGCCTGTACCTCCGAGAAATATATACCGAACAAGAGAGGTCCCAGGACTGAACCTTGTGGGACGCCACTTGTAACTGGTTTGGAGTCTGACATGGCTCCAGCAATTCTAACCATGTGGGTTCTGTCCTTGAGCCAGTTTGCAACCCATCTAGTGACATAGGGGTTTATATTTAAGCTGGTGAGCTTATCTATAATGCCCGAGTGGGGTATTGTATTGAAGGCTTTTGCGAGGTCCAGGTAGGCTGTGTGGACCACCTTCCCTTCGTCAATGGCCTTGGTGACTGTTTCAAAGAAGTCGGCCAGGTTTAAGAGGCAGTATCTGCCCTTAACAAAGCTTAACTGGTTAGGATCCAGTGTCTGTAGGTCCCCAATATCTTTATTTATGAGGTCCATGATGATCCTTTCCATAGCTTTGCAGACCAAGCTAGTCAGGCTTATGGGGCGATAGTTTCCAGGGTCTGCTGGGGCACCACCTTTGTGGAGAGGGACCACTGTTGCTGTACGCCACTCTTTGGGTACATATCCTGTAGTAAGGCTGAGATTGAACAGTAGTTTTATGTTTGGGTTTAGCTCTTCTTGGAGTTCATGTAGGACGCAGCCCGGGACACCGTCTGGTCCCATTGATGCTGTGTTTTTTGCTTTGGAGAAGGCGACTCTTACCTGAGCATCTGAGATGTCATGGGGGCAGCACTCTGCTGGGATAGATATTTGCCCTTTTGGTGGGGGGGGGGGAGTTTGCACTGAACATGTCAGCTAGGATGTTGGCAATGTCTGTGGGTTCGGTGTATTTTTTGTCATTTTGGACTAATTCTGAGCATATCTGGGAATTCCCACCCAGGTTCCTAACATAACTAAAGAAAGCCTTGTGAGTATCCTTAGTGTCCTGTGCAATTTTTCTCTCGAAGCTGGCCTTAGATGATTTTATGAGTGCCCTTAGTTCTTTGCTAATACTAATCAGAGATGCCTTCCCTTTTTGGGATTTTGCTCTATCATGTAGTAGCTTCCTCCTTCTATTGTATAGTTTGCTTATGGCTGGGGTCCACCAGACAGGATGTCTGCCTTTGAAGGATTGGGTCTTGGTTTTATTTGGGATTGCATGATCCATGCATTCCTGAAGGTGTTCAGAGAATGCATTTATAAAGGATTCTGCGGTCTGGGCCGTATTTTCCACAGGCCCGGAGGCTTTGAAGGATTCCACCTCGGTTTTGAGGAGTGTGAAATTTGCTTTAGAGAAGTTTTTCACTGTGTTTTTCTGGGCAAGGGGTGGGGTCAGGATGTGACTATCCAGTGAGATCAGTTTATGGTCTGATCTTACCAGTGAGGGATATACTTCTGGTGTGGAGCATAGAGTCCCCATGTTGGTGATGATCAGGTCCAGTATGTTTTCCCCTCTTGGGGGAGTGGTAACAAGTTGTTCCATAGCATCTGAGTTTATGAATTCTAGGAACCTTTGGGCTAGGGTGTTGGAGCTCGAGTAATGCTCCCAGTCTATGTTTGGGTAGTTGAAGTCGCCCAATATAATGGTGTTTGGAGAGACCTTCATATTTTCCAGTGTTCTCAGGAAGGCCGAGTGGGGTTCCTGGGTTTGGGAGGGTGGTCTGTAGCAGGCTATAAACTGGAAGGCAGTTTTACCCACTGTTTGTTGCACATGGATAGTCTCTGATGCTTCGTGCTTTGCCACCAACCTGGAGGTGTGGGTATCTTTGATGAATATCGATACTCCCCCTCCTTTTGTGGTTCGGTCCAAGTTTTGGGGCCGAAAAGCATGGTATGTGGTATAACCTGGTAGTGCTGGGGTGCTCTCGGGAGCCCTGAACCAGGTTTCTGTTACTGCACAGATATCGATGTTCTCCATGCTAAGGAGAGTTTCCAGTGCATGCATCTTGAGGTTTAGACTTCTGGCGTTGAGTAGCATTACTCTTAGTTTCTTATCCCTTTTGATACCTATGGAGGTGGGTTTGTCTTTTGAGCCTTGCCTAAAAAAGGCACTATGGGGGTAGCAAGAGCCTTTGCCAATATCCAAAAGCCCAGGGGTGACAGGTGCAAGCCGTCCCTAGCGAAGCATCGTGGCTTGTCGAGCATATCATCCCAGGCTGACAGGCATTGGATCCCTTTTCAATGACACCAGTACTTAAGCCAATTGTTGAAATTGATCATCTTGTCTTCATATTGTGGCATCATTCTTGGTGAGGGTAAGATGCTACTCAAGTTCAGGGTCATACCAGCCTGGGCTACATGCTCAGAGAGCTTCTCTATATCTCTTTTCATGTAGTCCAGGGAGGTACATCTCAGGTCATTCACACCAGCATGGACAATGCCTGAGTCATATTTGTACTTGCCTTGGAGTGACCTGAGTGCTTGTGTTATGTGGCGGATCCTAGCGCCCGGCAGGCTGCTCACCGTGACCTTCTCCTTGTTCAGCCTGGTGAGTGGGACGTCAGTGTGCCTGATGATAGAGTCACCTATTACAAGTGTATCAGGTGTGTTGTTTAGCCTTAAGGGCTGTGACTGTTCGGCACACTGGCTTTGTGAGATATGTGTTGCACGTGTTTTGTTTTGGGGTAGCGGTTGCTTGGGTGTCTGCTTTGGAGGTCTCTCCTGCTTAGGCAGATCTTTATTTAGAGCCTCCGAGTATGTTTTTGTGTGATTATGTGTTTGATTTCTGTTGTGGTAGGTCTATGTGAGACTGGAATTGTAGTGAGTGTGGTTTCCTTCTCCTCCTGACTGGTTATGCCAGTACTGAGTTGAGAGAGCTTAGCCTCCAGTTTGGCTATATGATTGCATCTCTCACATGTGTTGGAATTTGTTGGGAGGAGGAGAGGGTTGTCTGTGTACATGAGGCAGTTGTAACAGTGCCTCAAGATTCCCAGACTCACCAGCTGGACCTGAGAGGAGATTGACAACTGACCTTTGGACATGCTAGAATAATATTGGGAATTAATAATAATTGAAAACAAGGGCCAATGGGGAGTGAGGGTGTAGTGATTTTAATTTTTAGTGCTGACTTATATAATTGCTTTAGTGAGCAAGTGCCAGGTAACTTAAGTGCAATGTGTTACAGGTAACTTAAATGCAAAAACGACAAACCGTAACTTTCTTTCAAGTGAAACAAGGAAATAAGTACAGTAAGCAGTGCAGTATCACTAGGGATCCACAGAAGTGCTGAGAAGCTGAGTTTTAGGTGGAATTAGCATTCCAGGGAAATAACAAGCAAACAAACAACAAGCATACAAACAAAGCTAGATTCAGCAGGCCTGGATCTAGTCTATGCTACAGCAAACAAGGTGTACCAATTTCAGTAAGAAACAGTTCAAATATGCAGGCACTAAGAATAACAGACACTGAGCTCTCACTCAGCAGTTCCCAACTTAGAAGGATGAAAGCTACCTGTCCTGCCACCACAGTGCATGCCACAAACCTTCTTAATGTAAAACAACTGGTCTGAAGCCCAAGTGCTTAATCCAAAAGACTTAGAATGATAGCTACACTTTAATCAAGTTACTACCAAGCAGTAATAAATACAATTGAATACTTTAAAGAATGCCTGGATTAGTGCTCAAGTTATACAAACAAAGCTGGATTCAGCAGGCCTGGATCTAGTCTATGCTACAGCAAACAAGGTGTACCAATTTCAGTAAGAAGAAGCTCAGATATGCATGCACTATAAGCCTTTAACCAGAAATTCCCAGCTCAGAAGGGAAGAGTCCAGCCTCTCCTCCCACAAGAGTGCAGACCACGAACCCTCTTAATGTAAAATAACTGGCCTGAAAGCCCAAGTGCTTAAACCAGAAGTAACACACTTTTAGAATAACAGACACTGAGCCCTCAATCAGCAGTTCCCAACTTAGAAGGATGTAAGCTACCTGTTCTGCCACTACAGTGCAGACCACAAACCCTCTTAATGTAAAACAACTGGTCTGAAGCCCGAGTGTTTAAACTAAAAGGCTTAGAATGAGTTACACCAAGCAGTAATAAATACAACTGAGTACTTTTAAGATGATGCAAAAGCAAAATAAAGTTGGAAGAAACACAAGTACAGTAAAAGCAGATGAATTTTTTTTTTTCAGAAAAGTAGCAAAAGCAGTAGCAAATACAATTCTCATGCAGTGCAAGCTGGCACACTTGAATATGTAGCAATATTAGTCCACACACAGTTTGAAAAAAATGTAATTAAATTAAAAAGGACTAAAAGCAAGTGCAGAAGGGTTTATTAGGTAGAATGTGGTAAAGAGATGGGCCTGGGGGAGTGTCTTAGATCAAATCTACAGTGGGGCGGGCACTGCAAAAGCCACCAAATTTAAACTACAACCAAGAACTGTGAGGGGGTGGGGAAAAACAGTTTCAACACAGATGTGAGGAATGTGCAAATTATAAAGCCAAAAAATATATACTGTTCTCAATATATTTGCAGAGCAGTAAGACAACAGATATCTAAGCAAACAATTTAGCTCTATAATACAGAATAATACAGAAAAATATACTCAGCTCTATATATTTGCAGATAGTTCTGTAAGGCTGTCTCTCAAACTAAGGTTCCAGTTTGAATGCAGATTGTTAATTCGGTGTAACTAATCTTATGTGCAAACCTCAGGAAACTAGTAATGTTTGAGATGTAATTCATAAACTCCACACATTTGGATTCAGTGTCTATCCAAAGCATCACTATGTCATCCAAAAATTGCTTATACAGTCCTTAAATATAGAGTTTGAAATAAACTTCCGTTCCCACATCATAAGGACTATGTTGGCATATATGGGGGCACAATGAGCTCCCATCATGACTCCACTTATTTGCTTAAAGAATTCCCCTTCAAAGTAAACAAAGCTGTTATTCAGCACTGTTTCCATTAACTGATTACACACATGAAACTCATTAGCAGAAAGGTGACCATACTGGTTCAGGGCTTCCTCAGACCCTAACATACCTGTATCGTGTGGTATACAACTAAGAAGGTCTACAATGTCAATGGTAACAAAAAACACCTGGTATACTCTTGTGTTGTTCTTTTATTTTTCAAAAAATCCCAGGAATCTTTTAGTATGTTCACATCAGTATCAGGGATATTTTTTAACTTCACACCTAGGTACTTTGCAAGGGGTTCTGTTACTGAGCCTGCTGCTGTCACTATTGGTCTTAGTGGAGGGTTCTCAGTGTCCTTATGTAGTTTTGGAATCCTGAAAATAGAATGAATGTGTGGTCTCCCATTTACTAGAAAACTGTAAATTTCCATGTCAATAAGCTGATCTAGCAATAAATCATTTAGCATCAAGTATATGCACCTTTGGGTTATGTTGAGTTCATTCCTTGACGCGCTTGAATATTTGTTGACATCATTCAGAATATTCATCATCTTGGCTTCATAAATCACACTACTCATAATTACCATCCCACCCCCGTTGCTTGGCTTCATTATTCTAACATATTTGTTGTCCCTGCTGCTTCCTTCCCTTTTTTTTGCAACTCATTCTCCACTAGTAACTCAAAATTCTTAATTTGAGGGTGGAGTGGGGGGTTGTTGTACTTTTTCTTTTTAGCTGTCCATTTACTTGGTTACTATCATTTTGTCCCAAGATGACTTGTAAGTTCATTTTCCTCAGGTACAATTTAAGGTCAATAATAACCCTGCCAATATCTGATTTATACCTTGGTACAAAAGTAAATCCCTTAGAAAAGAGTTTAAAAAAATGTCTCATTCAGTTCTAAACCACTATAGTTGAATATGCTGTAACCAACTAGCGAGTCCCTGTTACCTTCCTGACCAATGTTGCTACTTGTCCTTACCATCTCCTGTTGCCCCTCGCCCTCCCCTGTCCTCTGCCCCTCCATTGATTCATGTAGTGAGGAAAACTCTTGTTCCTCAGTCTTTCAGATCTGTGAAGTGGCTGGTAGTCTAAAGGGTTAGGGCTAAATGTGTATTCATTATTAAGAGAATGGTCATCATCTTGCATGTTAACATTGTGATAATGTTCTGCATTATGCCCCTCAGGTGGTAGTGTTTTTAAAATATTACCCCTACCATTAGGCCTTGGGTAACTATGTCATTCCCTATAGTCTGTCCTATCCCTTTCAATTTTTTTTTACTTTTCCTTAAAATGTTTTCATAACACTTCTTTCCCACAAAATCCCAAACCAGAATGTATTGTTTCCTAGGCTCTTCAACAGTGATGCAGAAGGATTGTATACTGAAAAGTGTAATAATGTGGCAAGACTGTTGCACTGGGGATCATGGTACTGAAGTTTTTGAAAAACACTGGAAACAATGCCACAAAGCATAATAGAAAATGATGAAGTCTACATCACATGGGATCACCCATTAGCAACAGTTCAAATGATAGATGCGAGAAAAACAGATATAGTGCTCCATGAAAAGAAGACAAAAGTAGCATTGATCATTGAAATTGCTACGCCCAATGACTGCAGTGTCTTGCATACATAGAGACATAAAATCTTAAGATTTGTAGGCAGAAATGAGAGCAATGTTGAAGAAAGATGCCCAGACAATTCCAATAGTAGTAGGAGCAATGGGTCCATACCTCTCAACTGTACAGACTTTCGCAGAATGTCCAGATTTTTGTCTCATATTTTTTATCCATTTTTTTCAAAAAATATGTGGTTTTCTGACAAATTAGTGTCAAATCATTAAAAATTAAAGTTAGAAAATTAAGACAGACATTTGAATTTCAGACTTCATATCCCTCAGAAAATTCATGCTAATGCAAAACCTGTTATTCTAGCAACTTTATAGTTTTGGAAGAGCAATATTTAAAATTTGTCTCTATTTGTGGGCCTTTGTCCCACTTTTCCTTATGGCTTTGTCCAGATTTCTTGCTCTAGGAAGTTGAGAGGTATGAACGGATCTTATAAAAAAGAATCCACAATCGTATTAGATATGTTGCCAATACATGTAACCCCATACAAATTGCAGAAGGAGTCATTACTGGGTACATCGTGGGTGCTGCGAAGAGCACTTTTGGCTGACATCAAAGATTGAAATAGTACTAATTTCATGAACTTTAATAGTACTTTGACTTACAAATGGGATCCATTCCTGTCATGGTATTAGAAACCCAAAAGATTTGGAGAAGTTAAAAAAATATATATTATATTCATAAAATACTTAAGAACTAAGAAAACACAGGAATGGAAAAAGGAGATTTTGCCGATCAGGATGACTGCAATTAAGGGTACAGAGAATAGTTAAGAGGGAGCTGGAATCACTGGAGGAAGCTGGCAAAGGGACCAAGGTATTGGCAAATAATTAGGGAATAAAGGTAATAGAATGGGAAGAGACTAAGAAGACAATTGGATTGCAGGTTAGTGATTGCCTTTCCTATCGGGGACCGGTAGAGTATAGGCAAAGAGAAATGGATAGGGGCATCCTAAGTGAAAGACCTGTACTGCTTGAGTTTATAATTTAATCTAGAACAGAAGATGCTTTTAAAAAGGGATAATTAGTAAGGCATATAAAATGTTGGACAATAACATTAGGAATCAATCAGAGGAGGTCAGAAAAGATTGGGAAGAGAGATTAGATAAACAATTCACAAAGAAACAATGGGGCAACATATGTATGGCTCCCAAATATGCAACACAATCTAGAAGATTTAGGATTTTTGCCTTGAAGTGTTTGCATAGATAATTTTATACCCTAAGCAGAGTCCAAATAATTTTTCTTCAGATAAATGGCAAATGTTGAAGGTTTAATAAGAACGAAAGAGGTACCTGGGAGAATATGTTTCTGGAGTGTTATGAGTTGACAGACTAAAAATTCCTTACAGAGTACTCTGTCAGGAATACTGGTCCAGCAATTGTGTGTAACTAAGGAAATTATTTTTTTAAAACTTGGGTACACGCTATGAATTGCTTAGACTTTGTAAGGCCTTGTTAAATTTAATTCTGGTGATTGTCTAAAAGGCAATTACTAGAAAATGAAAATAAAGCCTAAACCAACAATACTTGCAGTAGGGAATATTGTAGCAAATATAAAAGAACAGAAAGTGGTATCTTCAGAAAAGGGTAGGAGTAAATTATATAGAAAAAACATTAAATTGGTGAGTACAATACATGCAGAAAAATGTTTTGTAGGATGAATGAGGTTTAACAGAAAACATGCACAGAACAATATATCTGATATATAATTTTTGTATATGTGAACTTGTTAATATGGTTTAATTACTTTTATATGAATGTAAGTTTGTCTACGTCACAAGTGATAATTCAGTAAATGTGTTTAAAAAATAGTTAATTGAGTCTCCATATTCTTTCTGTATTTATTTAGAATAGTGATTCCCAGCACAGACTCTTCCTCCCTCAAACATTCCATCACATTAATAGCCAATCCATGATATGATACAGCCAACAGATGAGAGCATGCTTGTTGGAAGTGTTACATGTGACCATTGTCCTAGTACATAACCCATTCTGATGTCAACATTCCTGACCATTGTTGACTAGCTGCATGTATTGCCACTTTGGTGTTTTGATTCCTTTAGCCCATTCCCTATATTTGTCCAGTGTGGTTGTTGCATAGTTATAATGTGAGATTAAATTTACCCAACATGTTGTTCCCCATGTATGTGCTTAAACAACCATGTTGTATCTATCTTTATCAAGGGTTACCATATGATGGGAGTATTGTAGTCTTGTACTTGGTTATTCATCCACATTCTGTCCCATATACATAGCGTATTCTCACACAATTTTCAGGAATTCATCCATCTAAAGAGATTAGTTTCATACCCTCTCAGATCCTATACTTTCCTTCTCTCTTCATGCATCATGACAGAATGTAGAGGTGTGATTAGAGTAATTTCTACAATGATCCAGACTGGATGTGATTTCAGCCAGGCTATCATATACCTCTTTAAATCAGGCAAACCTAGACCACCCAAAATTTTGTAGGCCATGATCTTTTTTCTAGGGGTGGGTGTTCAGCAGTTTACACCATCTCAAGAAATTTAGTGTACCAAACAGTGCTAAGACTGCCCATAAAAATTCCCAATGTAACATGTCAAAAGCCTTATTAAAGTCTATAAATAAAGCAGAGGCTTCAGGCTGATTGATTTTACATAAGTTGTAAAACAACCTTGAAAGTCCTAGAATGTCTTCCACTTATACAGCCTCATTGGCTTTCATTGACTAAGAATGGGAGCATTTTTTCCTGAAGTCTGGCCTTCAAGGTTATTGCTAGTATTTTGTTTTCTGCAGGTAACAGAAAGACGAGTCTGTAATTTTAGGCCCCTTGCAAATCTTTGTCCTGCTTTCGAAAGGTTAAGAGATTTGGTATTCCAGACTGATATGATAGTTCCTCCATGTATGTGCTTAAACAACATTAGTAGCTGATGAACTTACTCTCTATTTAAAATCTTATATGCTTCTGTTGTGATGATGCCTGGTCCAGGGCTTTTCCCTTATTGCAAGGCCATAATCAGTTTGGAAAACTTCATCCAGTGTTATGTCTCAGGCCAATATTGCGCATGATTCAGAATTGGCCATTAGCAGATTCACTGGAAATCTTCAGTTGTTTCCAAAGGAATTCTGGTAGTTTGTCATATAGGTTCTAGTACAATTTCATCAATACTCTGTGCCAAATATATCAATTGGTCCTCCACATTTTTATGCCATTAAATCCCTGCTGTTTTCCTTTCCTTTCTTTCATTTTATATTTTATTTTCATATTGCTGGAACCTGTGTTCTGAGAGACTGTCTTACAGATTATCTGCAAATATACAGAGCTGAGTATATATTTTTTGGTTATAGAGTTTGTTAATTGTTGCTTAGATCTCTGTTGAAACTGTTGTCTCACTGTTCTGAGAAACTGATCAGCAAATTTACAGAGCTGAGAATATTTTTTTGGTTTTAAAGTTTGTACTGTTAGTTGTTGCTTAGATCACTGTTGAAACTGTTTTCCCCACCCCACCCCCATTTTCTGCCATGTCTTCAGTTGTTATAGTAACAGCTGCATTCAAATTGCTGGAATCTGTGTTCTGAGAGACTGCCTTACAGATTATCTGCAAATATACAGAGCTGAGTATATTTTTTTGGTTATAGAGTTTGTTAATTGTTGCTTAGATCTCTGTTGAAACCGTTGTCTCACTGTTCTGAGAGACTGATCAGCAAATATACAGAGCTGAGAATATTTTTTTGGTTTTAAAGTTTGTACTGTTAGTTGTTGCATAGATCTCTGTGGAAACTGTTTTTTGTCCCTATTTTTGGCTTGTAGTATAAATTTGGTGGCTTTTGCAGTTGCCCGCCCCACTGTAGATTTGATCTGGGACAATCCCCCAGTCCCATCTCTTTACCACATTCTACCTAATAAACTCTTTCTGCACTTGCTTTTAGTCCTTTTTAATTTAATTGCATTTTTAAACTGTGTTTGGTCTAATATTGCTGCATGCTCAAGTGTGCTAGCTTGCACTGCATGTGAATTGTTTTTACTACTGTTTTTGCTACTTTTCTGTAAAAAAAAAAACAAAAAAACTGTAAGCTTGTTTCCTACCTTTCCTGTAATTAGTGTTCCAGATACAGATTCGCTGTATCCAGGACTGTATGTAAGCTTCTGAGCCCCCCCAAACCTTTCTGTATTTGAAGGAAGCCTTCTAGCTTATCAGTGGGAATGGCAAGCACTAGGTAACCTGTCTACCACATAAGGAGTGGTTCTGACCCAGAAATTGTAGTTATTTGCCATTCGGGAAATCTTCCATCTCTCTCAACTTTCTGATTTGAAAGCCTGCATTTGCACTTGTTTCTGTCCTGTAACTCGTCTAGTGCAGATACAGATTCTTAGTTTTAGCACTTAAATTTGCTTATTCATGCTCAGCACTTGTTCAGAACTTGTAAGCACTAAATAAGCTACTAATTACTATAGCGCTCAATCTTGCTCATTACCCAGAGGAAAACAGTTTTTGCACTTACTTTTCTCACTTGCTTAGAGAAAAACAGCTCTTGTACTCACTTTCCTCACTTATCTAGAGGAAAATAGTTTTTTATTCAGGCATGTCCAATGGTCAGCTCCCAGTGTTCTCTCCTGTCTATCTGATGAATCTGGGCATCTTGAGGCAATGTAGAAATTGCCTCATGTATACAGACAACCCTCTCCTCCTACCACCCAACACTACAACCTGTGAGAGATGCACTTATCTAGCCAAACTGGAGGTAAAGCTGTCTCCAACCAAGACTGAACTTGACAGTCATGAGGGGAAGGTAAACATTTGCACCACACCACACTCATCACATAGTCTCACTAAATCTACACCACCAAAATCCACACACAGTAACACAAAAACATTCACAGAGGTTCTCAATAATAATCTGTCTAAGCAACAGAGACCTTCAAAGCAGAAATGCAAGCAACCTCCATCCCCCAACACAACCTAAATGACACATAGCTCACAGACTCAGTGTGCCACTCAACCACAGCCAATAAGGCAAAACAATGTACCCAACACACTAGTCATAGGTGACTCTATAGTCAGGCACACTGATGTCCCACTCACCAGGCTAAACAAGGAGAAGGTTACTGTCAGCTGCCTGTAGGGTGCCGGAATCCGCCACATAACCCACGCACTCAGGTCACTCCACAACAAGTACAGATATGACTCTGCCATTGTCCATGTTGGTGTGAATGACCTGAGATGTACTTCCCTGGACTACATGAAAAGAGACACAGAAGAGCTGTCTGATCTTGTAGCCCAGGCATGTATGACCCTAGTCCTGAGTAGCATTCTGCCATCTCCCAGAATGATACCGCAGTACAAGGACAAAATGATTGACTTCAACAATTGGCTATCTTCTGGTGTCATTCTAAGGGAATCCAGTATCTGTCTGCTTGGGATGACACGGTCGACAGACCACGATGCTTTGCCACAGATGGTCTGCACCTGTCGCCCCTGGGATTCCAGATACTGGCTAAGGCTCTTGCTGTCTCTATAGTGCCTTTTTTAGGCAGGGTTCAAATAACAAATTCACCAACATAACAGGAACAGGCAAGCAAAAACTGAGGGTAATGCTACTCAATGCTAGAAGTCTAAATCTCAAAATGCACTCACTCGAGGCACTCCTTAAAATGGAGAATATCTATAGCTGAGCAGTGACTGAGACCTGGTTCAAGAGGCTCCAGAGAGCACCCCTGCACTACCAGGCTATAAATCATACCACACCTTTCGGCCATGTAACCTGGACCAAAACACCAAAGGTGGAGGTGTCCATATCCATTAAGGATATTCACACCTTCAGGCTAGTTGCTCAGCATAATGCATCCGAGGTTATCCAAGTGCAACTAACTCTGGGCAAAACTGCAATCCAAATTGTAGCTTGCTACAGATCCCCCACTATGCCCCAGGATTCCCACTCCTCTTTTCTTGATGTACTGGAAAGTAGTAGGGTTCAACCAAACATCCTAATAATGAGCGACTTCAACTACCCCACCATTAACTGGGAAAACTACTCATGTACCAACTCCTTAGTGCAACGCTATCTGGAATTCATAAACTCCAATGCCCTAGATCAACTTATCCACACCCCTACCAGGGGCAACAATATCCTAGACCTAGTCATTACCAACATGAGTGACCGGTGTTCCACACCTGAAGTCAACTCCTCATTGGTCCGATCAGACCATAAGCTTATCACCCTTGATATCCACATTCCGCCCCCACCCCCCATTAAGGAAACCACAGTAAAAAATTTCTCCAAAGACAACTTCATGCTTCTTAAGACATAAGTGGTGAACTTCATGACATCCATGCAGATGGACAATACAGTTACATCTGCTGAATCCTACACAAATGCACTCTATAAGCACTTACACAAGTGCATGGATCATGCTATCCCAAACAGAACCAAGACGCTATCCTCCAAAAAAAAGAAGCCAATCTGGTGGTCCCCTGCCATAAACAAACTGGACAACAGAAGGAAGAAACTGTTGCAAAAGAGAGTAAAACCCCATGAGTGGAGGAGCTCCCTGGTCAGATTCAGTAAGAAGCTGAGATCCCTTATAAGATCCTCCAAAGCTAGCTATGAAAACAAAATTGCCACTAAATCCAAGGACAACTACAAAGCATTCTATAGCTATGTCAAGAATCTAGATGGCAACACCCAGATCTGCTCTGAGTTACAGCACAAAGGCACGAAAATTACAGCACCAACTGATATTGCCAACATCCTGGCAAATCGGTTCAGTGCTAACTTTACCCCCCTCTCACCCCCTAAAGGGCCCATATCTATACAGGTAGAATGCAGAGTCCCTGTAATCACAACTACGCAGGTAAAAGCTGCACTCTCTAAAGCCAAAAACACAGCATCCATGGGACCGGGCAACATCCCAGGCTGCGTTTTACATGAACCTCAGAACGAACTGGCTCCCCACTTAAGCACCATGTTCAATAATAGCCTCGCATCAGGCTTTGTGCCCACTGAATGGCAAACAGCAACAGTTATTCCACTCCACAAAGGGGGAGCCACCATTGATCCTGGGAACTATCGAACTATTAGCTTGACGAGCCCGGTCTGTCAGGCCATGGAACGTATCATCATGGAACTCATAAACAAAGACATTGGTAACCTCCAAATTTTGGATCCCACCCAGTTCAGGTTTGTGAAAGACAGATCATGCCTCCTGAACCTGATCGACTTCTTTGAGGCAGTCACCAAAGCCGTGGATGAGGGTAAGGTGGTTCACACAGCCTATCTTGACCTCGCCGAGGCTTTTGAGACCATCCCCCATTCTGGAATTATAGCTAAACTCACTAAACTAGATATAAATCCCTACATCACAAGATGGGTTGCCAACTGGCTCACTGACAGAACCCACACTGTAAAAGTTGCAGACTCCAAATCTGACTTCAAAACAGTGACAAGTGGAGTACCACAGGGTTCCATCCTGGGACCTCTTCTGTTTGGTATCCACTTCTCTGAAGTACAGGTTAACACAGAAGGCCTCTGGCTAATGAAGTTCACAGATAACTGGAAACTAGGAGCCATAGTCAAGTCCCCAAATGATGTGGACATCCTACAGAAGGGCCTCACTGAGACAGATGCCTGGTGTCAGAGCCATGGCCTCAAGCTCAATGCCAAAAAGTGCAGTGTCATCCCCTTTGGTAAAAACTCTGTACTCATGAACTACTACATAGGCAGCAATCTACTTAACACCAAATGCGTGATAAGAGACCTTGGGACCCAGGTGGACAGTAGTCTCTCCTTTGATAGTCACATCACCACAGTAGTCGGGAAGTCCTTCTACATGGCACACCTCATCATAAAAGGGTTCTCGTCCAGAAAAAAAGAGGTCGTTGTTCTCCTCTATTCATCACTCATAAGATCCATTATAGAGTACAATGCTCCTTTTGGAATGTACCTCACAAGACATCTGCAGCAGCTGGAAAGGCCACAGAAGTAACTCACAAAGAGGATTACTGGCCTCAAACAAATGCCTTGCACTGACCGCCTCAAAAAACTCCAACTTTACTCCATAGCATATCGCCTACTCCGAGGTGATCTCTACCTAACATATAAAGCTATGTCAAACTCAGAACAGTTGGACATGCTACACCTAAAGAAATCCCTCCAAGCTACACACTCTAGGGACCTAAACCTTGTCACTACAATAAACAGGACATGCTGGAGGGATAGATTCCTGTCCCAGAGACTTACTATACTCTGGAGCAAGCTACCCATCTATGTCAAGCAAAGTTTTTCATTAGCACTCTTCAAGAAAAATCTTGATGAGTGGATGGGAAATAGGAAATACACCCCGAGGATCACTTCTGTGTCTCTGCTGGACAGTAGCACAGGAAAATAACTTTCTTTGGTGGCATAAGCTATGGAACCTTGCTGGCTAGGCTTGCATAGGCCCTTGGGCCGATAGCCTAGTACCTACCTATGAACCTATGAACCTATAGGCTAAAAGTTTATGTTTTGTTTTTCTACCCAGTGAAATAGCTTCATTCTCTTCCATCTCTGTTGAAATATGAAGTATTTCACTGTTCTATCTTTTTGTTGGATAATCTTTATTTCTAGTAGTACTTCAGGCATTTGACATTTCAGCCTGGTACATTTTGAAGAGCCCTCACTTAATCTTCCATCTCTTTTTTTTTTGAACATGAACCCTCCTACTTTTGAATCTCCAAGCCCTTGGTGAGTCTAAATAAGCCTTTTTTGAAATCTTCCCAAACTGTACCTGCTATTGCCTGTCAGTCCCAAATTTTTTAACCATTGTTTTATGGAGGCTGTAGGTGGAGGTGGGATTACTTCAAGGATCAGCTCTGAGCCCTTTCTTATTTGCAATGGTGATGGACAGGTTGACAGACAAGATCAGACAGGAGTCTCCGTGGGCTATGATGTTTGCAGATGACATTGTCATCTGTAGTGAGAGTAGGGAATTGGTGGAGGAGACCCTGGAGAGATGGAGATATGCTCTAGAGAGAAGAGGAATGAAGGTCAGCAGGACTAAGACAGAATATATGTGTGTAAATGAGAGGAAGGCTAGAGAAATGGTGAGGATGCAAGAAGTAGAGTTAGCGAAGGTGGATGAGTTTAAATACTTGGGATCAGTAGTTCAGAGTTCACAGGTTGGAGACAGTGGCACTGACAAAAAGGCAGGAGTTAGAGCTGGATGTGGCAGAGCTAAAGATGTTAAGGTTTGCACTGGGTGTGATGAGGGTGGACAGGATTAGGAATAAGCATATTAGAGGGTCAGCCCAGGTTGGAAGGTTTGGAGACAAAGCCAGAGAGGCAAGATTATATTGGTTTGGACATGTGCTGAGGAGGGATGCTGAGTATATTGGAAAAAAGATGCTAAGGATGAAGATACGAGGTAACAGGAAAAGAGGAAGGCCTAAGATAAGGTTTATGGATGTGGTGAGAGAGGACATGCAGTTGGTTGGTGTGACAGAGCAAAATGCAGAGGACAGGAAGAAATGGAAACAGATGATCCACTGTGATGACCCCTAACGGGAACAGCCAAAAGATGATGATGATGATGTTTTATGGAGGCTGTAATATGTATATTCTTTAATAGAAGGGGGTACATGCACCTATTTATTTGCATGTCCTTCCAGAAACTAGCCCTGGGTGACATCTAAATTAAAGGAAAACTCTACCCAAATGTAAAGTTTCTCTTTTCAAACATTGATTTTCCTTCCTTATAATTCAACACTATGTCACATTCAGAAAAAATATTTATTTAATAATTATTCCATTTGTTTTATGTCTGAAATTATTTCTGTATGCCTTTCTTTTCTGCATTTGTCTCATAATCTGTTACATCATGAAGCTAATAAGAGTGGCAGAGTAATTAGCTTAGGTCACTGATTCCAATTACAGAGCCATTAAGAAAACAATGGTTCTTTAACAATGGCATTTAAATGTGCCTTATCAGTTACAGATTGCTAGCATCACACCTCAGATAAATAGTGTGGCCTGGAGTCAAAGCTTTCAAGATTAGGTTTAGTTACACATGAACAAGAAACAAGTTATTTTATTTATTTATTTTTCTTATTACAAATTAGTTGTCTTTCCCTTTAATTTACTGCTGAGTGCCACAAAGAAAAAATATTTTCATCTTACTTTTCTTATTTTTTGTAAGTATTTGATTTTGCATTTTTTCTACACTTTATTTTCTGTAAAGGTGCATGTTTCTTCTGGTGTTTTGCTACAACATTTTTGTATTGCATATAGTGGGGGGGATTCAGTAATCCTCCTTGTAAGACTAACTAAGTCTTACATGGAAACGGCAGCCTAAGAGTATGATGTCAGAGCGCCATGCATATTCATGAGGGCATGCTGACTCAACTCTAAGGCTAACACGGACCATGTAGGAGTGCAGGGGGTGTGTCAGACTGCCAAGCAGTCCAAATATCCACACCCCTGCAAGTACCCAAATCTGCAAATGTCAGCAGATATGAGCGAGTCTTCTCAAATGTGTATACCCCCAACACTACACTCCCCCACATTCAAAACCCCTGTACAAATGAAATAAAATGTAAAACAATTATTTTTTTTATTATTCCCGATATAGCTGCCCATATTTGCCTGTGTGTGCATGGGTGTGCCCATTGCTTAGCGACAGTAAGCAATTTAGACATCGAAGAGGATAATAAACTACTTATATGCAAATTAAGCCAAATAGCAGTAGCGTAGTGGTAATGCCTTCGCATGAAGAGGAGGCATTCCCGGTTCGAGTCCCACCACTCCCCTTTCCATTTTCAGTAGGAAATCTATGCATAAAAATAATTCCTGACATTTACCTTCTAAATTTTATTAAAATGCATTGAAATGGCCTATGTAGTAGTGAACTATATTTTAAATATATATAAGAAGGTGAAACAGTCATGCATACTAATGAATGCATAAGTAACCTATCTTAAGCAATGTGAAGCACTGCTAAGCAGCGTTTACCAGTATTAAGCACATTTAAGAATAATTTCCCGTAGGTAAGCACTGCTTTAACTAGCGCAATGGCTTTGCACGTAGCTGTGCATCGCGCCAACTCGCACAAACAAAACATGTTTGCACAGAGCTGCACACCGTGCCAACTAGCAGAACGTTGGGCAACGTAGAGCAATGTTGAGCAAAGTAGAGCAAAGTCAGCTAAATATAGCCACACCTCCTAGCCGGTCAGGCCAGTAGTAAAATAAAAAGCAATGACAGGCCTCGAACCCGGGATACTGTGCACCATAATCACAGTACAAAACCACTAAGCCATGACAGCTTTTGCTGTTTATGCACTGTTAACATACATATACATATCAATGAAAGTTTACTCAGTGCCAAGCAGGTGTGCACCCAGCTGAGAATTTTCAAAACTGACCAATCACAAATAAGTGTGGGAAATGAGCCATATTTAAGCCCCATAGGCGGAAATAATCACCATAACTGGTTGTAGCTCCCATCTGCAGTCAGAATGGCCGGTGCTGGAGAGGGCTCTCATTTTCGAGCACAACGGTGGGGCATTGAGGAGTCAAAACCGATGGTTTGGCTCCTTGTCCATCATCATGATGCAAGACTCCTGAAGGGCCAGATCCAAGGCACGGAGTACAAAGCGGAAGCTTGGAACCATCTAGCACATGATCTCACCAGTACCACAAGCGTCCCTCGGACTGGTGAGCAGGTCAGACACCACCATGCCGACCTGAAGAGATGGAAGCAGGACCAACTGAACCAATGAATACAGGAGGCCCGTGGAAATGACAATGCCCCACTATTGAGTAGGTAGCCATGGAATGAAGTATGTAAGAATTGCTATTGTAGTCTATATAATGGACAGGTATGCCTCAATATCCCCTCATTTACTTCACAGCTGCAAGTGTCAGCAAGCCTATGCAGATAGGCTGCTAAGGCTGCACCACCAGGCAGGTTAGTAATTATTCTGCATGTATTGTTATATAAAATAAGTGAGAGAGCCTGAAAAAAAAAGTGTTGTAGCCCAATACTAAAGGCATAAAATGCCCTGAATAATTTCTCTGCATGTACTGTTATATAAAATAAGTGAGAGAGCCTGAAAAAGTGTTGTAACCCATTAATAAAGGTATAATACATCTTGAATAAGTCTTCTGCATGCACTGTAATATCAAATAAATTAGAGAGCCTGTAGAAAAGCGTGTAATGTAATTAATAAAGGTATAATTCCTGGAGTGTGTCTGTGTCACTTACTTCGAAATGTTGTTGTACTCTTGTATTCTATAAATAGTACTGTTGTATTAAGCGCTGTCAACCCACAGTTGGGCAGGCCCATATAAAGTGGATGAAGGGAGTGCCAGTAGCTGTGAAGCATATATACAGTCCTCAACTGTTGGTTAATGGCTGGCATGCATAGGTAAATCTGGCACATGAGTAGCTTGTTATTGTGCCAGAAATGTCAGTGTGCTGCTAGAAATGTAGGGGGCTGTAGAAATATAACTGATAATGTCACCTGAACACATCCAGATATGTAGATATATAAATATAAAAAATATATAAATATGTAGCAGTAACATCTGCATCCTGGACAGTTTGTATATCAGATACAGGTCAGGTATATAAGGAACTAGCCAAACCCATTTCACAATGTAATGGACTTTGCCTAGTGTAATAATACATGTAGGGGATATACACCTGCAGTCAATAGGAATGTAGTGTAAACCATAAGTACATATAAGATGTTAATGGAGGTATCTTTTTACACCCTACTGTATGTGCATAAACAATGCAATTCCACACCTCAATGGGTATGTCTAACCTCAAAACATTTGTTGGAGTTGGGACATATGTCCTATTGGTTTATAAATATCTGCATTTACTTTGATGCATGTGCCCTGTTCAAATACCACAATATTGGTGGCCTGTTGCCACCAATCAAACCTGCATGCTGCTAGAATGTCCTCTGTTGTTCTATATGTGCATGTGTTATGCTTGCTGTTCAACTGTTGGAACTCTGGTGTGTAGGTTTAATGGGAATATTACTGCATGCTGTTACAACTAATTTGGAATGCTGTTGGCTGTTACCAACCCATATTGTCATTAAACCTCCTAAACATAGAACGTATGGGAAGGGTGGTCCCAGCGGACCCACCTGTCCCA
>NC_056744.1:1519027197-1519113692 GCF_019279795.1 Protopterus annectens
TTACATATTGTTGTAACATTGTTGCTGTGCAAAATGTGGTTTGATATATAGAGTGTGCCAGGCACTGTCAGGCAGTTGTGGGTTGAGAACTGATATGTGGTATTGAAAGTGTGTCTTTTCTGACAGCCAATAGGTTGCTGTATATGGCAGTTAATTGATATCTGTACTTTAGAAAGTTACATGTGCCACATGACTTGCTCACACATATTGTTTCATTGTCTTCCAGGGTTATGTCCCACCATCGTAATCCTGCCTCTAGCACGGCGGAGGAAGAGGTTATCACAGCCAGCCTCGTGCAGCAGTATGCCCTGCTGTTCTCCAGAACCAGCCAGGACCAGCATGAACGGACTGTGCTGTGGCAAGAGCTTGTCTGTAGGGTAAATGACATAGGCATGCATAACTGGACATATGAGCAGGTACGCCATCACTGCAGTGATTTAATTAGACATGTCTGGCAGCATGCATCTGATATCTGCAGACAACAGCTTGCCACAGGTGGGGGGGGGTAGCCATCCATCCTCCCCTCACCAGAGTGGAGGAGCTGCTCCTGAGCCAGGTGGCTCCTGGCCAACAACAACTCCAACAACTAACATGTGTCATCATGGAGGCCGGAGCCACCCAGCAAGTTGACATGGAGCATGCAGGTTACATGGCATAGCTGTAGACTACTGTTACCTCTATTGTTAGAGCATGCTTATGTGAGATGTGTACTGTGTAGTTAGATGATGTGGTGCCTAGTGTTGTGCAATAGTAATAATTAGGAATACAATCTGTAGGCCTATGACTGTCAACCGTTGTACTACTGTACGACTGCAAACACACAGTAGCAATGCCACAGTTGTTACCACTGACAAAGTGTCTCATATCCTTGTAGGTCCCTCTTGTGTGACAGCAAGGCAGCTGACCCATGCTGGTGAGTATGTTCTAGCTTTAATATTGCTAATTAAATGTGCATGTCATAGGTGAGGTGTAGGCCATGTACACGTAACACACATACGCATAATGCATACTGTGCATGTTTGCTGTGAGACTATGCACATCCCAGTAACGTGGGTAGCTGCCTAAAACACATGCAATACACAGAGCATCCCACACAATTGTGGCAACACTGAAGTGGACATTGGATAGGCAGAGTCGATACACATGCACACAACATACACAACTTTGTCATAAGCAGTACACGTTAACATGCTACACATGGCATATTCAGACGCCTTCTGTAAGGTGACACTACAGTATCCCACGTTATCCACACAGCACACATAATATACCTGAGGGGTAGATGCCTCACATGTGGCTGTGCGACACTCTTCGACACGTAGCACATTCATGGTTGGCAATACCCCCTATTGTGCACCTTACAAACCCATGTAACAACTGGCTGTGAAATGGTGAATGTAGCCATGGTACTGCAGTTCCAGTACAGCATGGTATGTGCCAGTCTGGCACATATTAGTAGCCTTGAGTGACCACATGATGCTGCATGATGATGTCTTATGGTAGTACACCCCATCCAGTTACAGTGACCACAGTACTGCACATAGCATTACCTGCTATGCACCTCACTGTTGTGTGTGTGCAAACATAGGCACCTATACACAATATGCATAACAATCACCATTTGTACAAAGTGACACATATATGTCTTGTAATGCTATAGAGTGTATAGGTCACATGACATACACTGTGTCTGTGTGATGTTTAATGTTGCAGTTGTGTTGTAGCATGCCATGTCATGTCTGGCACTGGCATGTCCACAATATGTCCTACACTCACCATAACCACGGTACAATGGCCATGTTGAGCAATGGTATTCCATCAGGTAAACATGCACCACTCATCCTGTGTGTATACCTAGCATGCATGTGCTAATCCTGTGTCCACAATTATCTGCTGAAGACACAGATGCTATAATCAGACATGGATATCTATGTGACACACAGATACACATCCAGCCATGGTATGTATACCTGTGAGAGATGGTGCACCAGACATTACACAGCTTTTAATACTTGCACTGCACTGTCATGTCCATGTACACAGTGCGTTCCAGGGTGAGGCCAATCACTGAACAACAACACACATTCATCAAAGACATGTATAGTGTTATTGGCAAGGGCTGTCAACACCCACACTGCATGCTGTTGGGAAACACATGTCCTGTATGCTGACATGTGTTATATAACTGTTTGCCTTGTGATACTGTACCCCACCATCACCCACTATTGAGTATGTTCTGGATTGCTGGTGGTGTGTGTGCGTGTGTGTGTGTGTGTGTGTGTGTGTGTGTGTGTGTGTGTGTGTATGTGTGTGTGTGTGTGTTTTAGTGAGGAGTGCATTTGTGGGCATGTGTGCATGTGTGCATGTGTTCATGTGTGCATGTGTGCATGTATTCATGTGTTCATGTGTGCATTTGTGCTGACATCATGTACAGGTCGTAAAGTGTGTTTCCTGTCTTCCTGTCACAGGAGCTGACTTTGGGCTGGTTCACTGCAGCAGGGAAACTGATGTCACTGAGCAAAATAGTGATACTGATGATAGCTATGTTGAGGCACAGGCATGTTTGCCAGGGTCTGTCATTGGGCCACCAATCAACAGTACACAACTGTCCACCCCATCAATGCATACAGTCATACTGCCAATACATCCATCACCAATTCCCTTAGCTGAGGGACAGCATACAGTTGGCATTGGCCAGGACAGTGTGGTATCCATGGCACATGCATCCCGACACAGCAGCCATACCCAGATGTCTGGAATGGTACCACATAGGCAGATGTCCAGGGGTTCTCGTAGGAGCACTGCTGCTCATCATGCCACTGGCAAATGTGCCACAGGTCGGACAATATCATGCATGTTCCAGGCTGTCATGGAGGCACAGGCATGTATGGAACAGTACATCAGACAGGGACTAAGGGCACAGAGGACACCTAACACCGTTGTCATTGACAGTATCCGTGACCTAGCAGGTGCCATCCAAAATAACACAGAGGTCACTGATAGACGTTGGGGAGAGACATTAGATATCTTCCACAATGTCATGTCCATGTGTCAGGATAGTGCGGGATGGTCGAGTCGTTGATGTGGACGTATGCCAGCAACATCAGCAGCTGGCAGTCGCCGCAGATGTCCCTCAAGTCACAGCCACTCCCGTAGTGCCAGTACCAGCCCCAGTAATGTTGGGGGTGGCCTGTCAATAGAACATCCTAGAAGACCACATGCACATGGCTCTGGACAGTCCTAGCAGGGACCTGAGTCCAGTGTACATCCATCCACCTCTGGGGATAGTACCCAGTCTGGCTTAGTACCTGATAGTGTCAGTAGCACCCCTGCCAGGCACAGGTACCTGACGTTCCTATCCTAGAGGAAGACTCAGGATTCAGAGATTGTTTCTCCTGTCATCATTTTCCATAGCATGTGTTTTAAGTTCTGTCTTCTTTCAACAGTCTTAAAATCTCAAGACCTGTTGGGACTATATACTCAGCATGTCACTATGGTTCACTATGCCCTGGTGGTGTTGCTCATGTTTTTGATGAACAGCCATTACTTTATCTTTAATAGCTTCACTAGTGTTTTTTAACCATTTGATATTGACTTCACCTCTGAATTAGAGAAATTTAAGAGGAGTGGGAGGATTGCAGCACTGAGTTGCCCATTTTGCTTTTCCCAGTGCCTCTCCTGGACTTCACTTTAAGCTTGCCTACTATCTCTCCTGACATATTTACAAACCTTGTGTTGTCCTTAAATCCACTCAGTCACACATTTACTTTTGTTGAACACCTGAGGCCAGGTGAGTTTAGAAGCCATTTAGTAGAGATTTTTCATTGGTTGATGGATTCAGGGATTAAAAAATATTTTTTTTAAGAATCAGAATTACTGAGCAGTTGTTGATGCACACACATTCCATTGTGTCCCTAAGTACACCCACACAATGATATTCTTCAAGTTCAGATAAATGGATGAATCCACAAGTTATATTCCAATGCTTTTTCTAGCTTTCATTATAAGTAGTTGATAAATTTTGTAGGCACCTTTTAAGTTAATTATGAATTTTGTTGGCAATTAATTTGTTATGCAGATTAAAATTAGTTTTTTTGTCTAACTCTTTACATGAATACCTTTGATAAGAGACACAGTTAAGTACAGCTATGCCATTAGGATCTTTAATAGTGAGATAGAGCAGGGGGAATTTTTTTCAGGTGTGTCAAATAGCATAGCTGTAGATTTCTTAGTATTAATTGTCCAGTTTTAGCATTTATCCATTTCAGATAGAGGTAAATTATTTTCCAATCAATATTTGATAATGTGATAATCTGGTTTCCATATTAAAGACAGTATCATCTGGATATAAGGTGCATGAGATGTGAGGAAGATCCCAAGGGAATCCAGTTATGATCAGAGGGAAAAGTAAAGGCCAGAACAAAAAAATGATGAGGAATAACTTCAGACAGTCTGTTTACAACTGCAAGTGAGTTATTACTTTAAGCCATAAAAAATGGCTTACAAGGTAATTCCTCAACCAATCAATAATATCTTTAGAAAAAACTGAGATTAATAAGAGTTTTTGTAAAAGCATCTCAAAGGCTCATTTAAGGTCTATTGCATTTATAAAATTACCCAAGTCCATATTAGTTAAAACATGGATGGTAAGAAAATAGATGGTAGTAGTATGGCCTGTCTTTGCACCATATTTGTAAATTTATTAAAAAATTTGATCACATACAATTTTCTCTAGTATTTTATTTGAAAGGCACAAGTAGTGAATAATTCTGAAATTTGTATTGTCATTAAATCGTACATTCCTTGGTAATTATATGATTGTAGCAACTTTTAAAATCCTTTTGAATATGCATGCTAATGCAAAACATGCTATTCTTGCAACTGTGTAAGTTTATTACAACAATGTTTAAAGTTTGCTCCTAATTTTGGACTTTATCCCCGTATGACTTTTGGCTTTGTCAAGAATTCTAATGGAAGTACTCAATAATTTCCCTCCATTCTGAAACAAGCTAAGGACCCCCAACTATGTGCATCTTATTGACCCATATCATTGTTAAATATTGATTATAATGTCTATCGTGGCCAAAAGACTAAAGAATATATTACCCAATTTAATACACTTTAATGAAACTGGCTTTATCTTACATAGAAAAGTGCACGACAATATTATTAATCTACTACCTCTAATAGACATTGCAAACAAAACCAAGAAACAATTAACTATTATTAGTCTGGATAGTGATAAGGCATTAAATTCCCTTAGTTGGTCATACTTACAAAAAATATTTAAAGAATTTAGCTTTACTTCAGATTTCACTAAACTGATATTAAATATTTATAGTAATTCTAAAGCATATGTTAAGATTGGTTCATGTCTATCATCCCCAGTAAAAATTCACAAGGGAAATAGACAAGGTTGCCCTCTATCCCTATTATTTTTCGCTTTATCAGTGGAACCTTTTGCTTCATTTATTAGAAGTAACCCAAATAATTTCAAGTTAATGAGGGATACTGTCCAAAAGTTCAGCTTTTTGCTGATGATATTCTACTAATATCCAGTGACATAGAAGGCTCTTTACAACATATCACGAATGCCATAACTCTATTTGGAAAAAATCTCAGGGGTCAATTTTAATCAACATAAAACCAAAACACTTTTAATCAATAAGAAAATAAATAACAATTTGCAAAAATACAATTCATTCAACTGGGAAAATGATAAGATAAATTATCTAGGAATAAGTATTAAGAATACGTGGAATGAGAATATTAAATTTAACTTCACTAAACTGGTAGCTATAATCAGTTACTTGACTAAAAAGTGGAACAAAACATTTTTCACCATAGAAGACAGACTTACATTAATAAAAATGATTATTTTGCCCAAGATTTTATTTTACATGCAATCATTGATTTTACCTCCTCGTAAGAAATTCTTTAAACAAATAGATTCCCTATTACTAACTTTTCTATGGTTACCAAAGAAACCAAGAATAGCCTATAAATGGCATGTTAAAGCCTGGGACAGTAATGGGATTGACTTTCCCAACATAGAATTATATTCCAAATCTGTTATTATTAATATAATACTACACTGGATTTCATCCATATACACCTCTACCTGGAAACAACTACATGAAATACATATAACCTCCTCTGAGAGCTCAGAAACCCAGTTTAAGGAAACCTTTGGAATTAACAAAATATTTTGGATACTCCATGAATATTGCCTATATAATAAGACATATACCCACTTATCACATGGTATAAACCAAATATTTTATATTTTCAAAAATATAATCAACAACAATTACAGTTTAAAGAACACCTTTTTCATTACATTTCCCATAGCTTATACACCAGATTTTCAATAAGACGCGGAATCTTAAAGAGAATAATCTAAAGTTTTGGTACCAGTTTATAGACAATAAGAAAA
The DNA here is from genome assembly GCF_019279795.1 of Protopterus annectens. Classification (NCBI taxonomy): domain Eukaryota; kingdom Metazoa; phylum Chordata; order Ceratodontiformes; family Protopteridae; genus Protopterus; species Protopterus annectens. The sequence continues at coordinate 1,519,033,634 of NC_056744.1, forward strand.
TCCAACCAATGAACTTTCGCTTAGCCAGATATAATGTCTGTCAAGATAATTGGCTCTGTATTCAATCTTTAAGACAGTTTGTTGAAAATAAAATGAGAGTGTTAATAAATCTGGAAACTAGATTGATACAACTATTCATATGGTGTAGTTTGATGAACATTGAACATAAATTAAGCATATCACCTGTATATAAAATCCTACAAGAAGACTTGATTACTTTTGAGCAAGCATTTTGGAATTTCTCCATAAAGATTAATGATGAATCTTTATCTAACGATAATAAGAAACAGTTATTAAATTCAATAAAAAACACTTTATCATCTTTATAGTGGAGATTACATATTTGGAGATTTATTCATAGAAGCTTTTACACTCCACACAGAATTGACCTTATAACCAAGAGTAATGAAAGCAAATGCTGGAGGTGTGGTAATATTCTTCAAGTCAACTGGGTTCATATGTTTATCGTATGTAGAACTCTCACACAATACTGGAGTGATTTTTAGACATTTCACTAAGCCATGTGGTATGATAACTGTCAAATTACTATCTCTTTGATATTATTCAATGTCCCTACCCCAAGTGTAATCCCTAGACATCAGTTACCTGTTCTTTGGTTAATTCTAGCTGTTGCTCAAAAAATAATTACATTGAACTGGAAAAATAAGCAAGATCTTATATTTACTGAGTTTATTTCAATAGCAAAATCTGTATGTAAAAAAGAAATACAAACTATTTATCAGAGATCATCAAATGTAACACACAAAAGACTAGCTTGCCAAAAATTGGAGAGATTGTTAGATAAATATTGATTACCTTTCTTGGATAAAACAAATGTTTATTATGGATGTTTGTATATAGTGTAAATAGTTATTATGCTTTATGTGGGTGGGAGGTTGGTGTAATGGTTAAGGTGTTTACCTTAAAAACACAAGTTTCAGTGTTCCATTCTCAGATGGGGTAATTGTCTAGGCTTAAAATGGTCCACAGGGGCAGCTAGCCTAGTACTAATCTATGAACCTATATTGTTTATTTTTAATACTTTATGTCCATGTTTATTAACAAAATTTAATAAAAATGTTTTCTTTACTGCCTCTAGCTTATCTTTTTAAGTCTGACCATTTTCTTATCTATTATGTACCTCAAATAATGCACTTAAGTCATCCCTAGCTTGCTTTTAGCAGCATTAAAAGTTAATATGGCCCCTGTCCATGCATCTTGTATAACACAAAATGCATGCATTTGGGAATCCCAGTAAATGAAAACACCATTCAAATAAGCAGCAGTATATTTGCCATAAGGGGCAGAACATTCTGTTCCATGTCTGGTTTGAGATGTTACGGGACTTTGGCAATATCTTTTTGTTAGATCAAGTGTGGACAAGAACCTTACCATCCCTAGTTTCTCTTTTAAGGTGTTTACTCCAGGTATGGGATGCCAAACCTGGAGATGCTGCCTAACGTCCTAAAACCACTAATGAACCTGATGGCTCTATCATGTTTTGGGACTAATACTATAAGTCTGTTACTAACATTTCCAAACTTTCATTGTTACCCTTATTTTTAATATTTTCTTTATTTAATCTCATACTGCCTGTCTGTGACTCTGGTGTTCAGTAGGTTTCATGTTAACCTTTCCTCCAGGTATTACTTTAAAGTGGTGTTGGATCATACTTGTTCTGTCACATAATTTGGAGACTATCTCTTTATTCCTTAATAACAATTCTCTCATGTCTTGTTTTTGTGGTTTGTACAGTGTCTTTTCCACCTGCTCTGCAGGTACAGAGGTTAACTTACTCTCTCCACCTGTTTAATCAACTTCTACCAGTAAGATGAGTAAGGAGGTTTGCACCTCCCTCATGAGCTTTAAGACAGTGATATACCTGCTGTGGTCTCTTCTTGCCAGTCTGCTGAAGCTTATAGTTTATGGGACTTAATTTCACTACAACTGCAAATGGACTCTGGCATTTGACAAAAAAAAATTCTGTTTATCCTCTAGCTTTCAATCTCCCAGGTCCTCACTTCGCTATTGCATATTCATTACTGTACATTAAGATCTCATGCCATATGTTCTCCTACAATGGACATCACTAACTTTTGTCTGTCTTGTAAAATGGTACAGTTTTCTGTGGCTCTTATATGGATTTCTTACAAGAGCCAGGTTTCTTTGGCATTGTCTATCAGGTATCTGGAGTGCCTGCCATACAATAATTAAAAACCGCTGAACCCCGTCACAGCTTGCAGTACTTCTTTAGTGATAGCAGATAGAAGGTGTAGTGTAACTGGCCCAGCTTTTGAGATCCTTCTTGAATTATCTTTTTTAGCACAGGCTTTAATGTTTGGTTAAAATGCTCTACTAACACACCCACTTGGGTATGGCAGACTGAAGTTCTTAATTATCTCATTTTAAAGTATTGGAACAGTCGGTGCATTATTCTGGACATGAAGGCCCTAGTTGGTGATTATTCCATAAGTATCCCAACCCAATAAAATTACAACACTATTTTTTTTATTAGTTTTCTTTTCTTGCGTTATCTTCAGTACATCTTTAAGATTATCTCTACTAAACATACTGTATGAACAACAACCATATGTTACTACCTGCTATACTTTTATTTGTATGTCTAAACCACTATGCTTATGTAAATATCTTATGCAATCATATGTCATTGGCTATATTTTAGAACTGTATCTGTAAACCACAATGCTCATCTTATGTATAGTATGTTAGCAATTGTTCTGGAGCTTTTCTCCCCGAGCCGCCACTGCAAATGGACAGCTCTGTCTAGGAGGACCTCCCTGGTAAACAAATGTAAAATAAATAAACAAATACTTCCATAGCTATAGATCTATCACTGGCCATAATTGGTTAAATATACTGAGGGTATTAGGTAGCATAACAAAAATAATTGGAATGTATTGGAATCCGCTGGTAGATTCTACCAACGGAATAATGATGTCCAAGATGATGTGTTTAAATGGTACTTCAATGACAGACATTGGAAGCAAGAGTTTTTGAAATCCTGGTGAGGTCTATCCATTGCATTCAGGGTATCCAGTTCTCAACTTATTTCATTATTTCTGGCCAGCAAAATTATGCAATTTTTTTCTTAGTTGTATGCATCTCCAGGTATCCTCCTCATACATGACTATCTGTTAACCCCATTAGTAACTTTATGAAGAATTTAGGAAACAACGGGACAAAGATGGCTGCCATTCTATAAGCACTGCAGTACTTCAGCTCTCCAAAGACCAGAAACAAAAATCACCTCTGCGGATGTACATTTGGAGTTAATCAACTAATTGACAGCAATTAATAATCTACTAGAAGTCAGCGATCTTATCGAGGAAAAAAAATTGAAAAAAAATACTTGGTGACAACAGGATTGGAACTGATTGCTTGGTTGATTCTGAACAGAGCAACAAACAAAGGACTGAATTACCACATTACTGAAACTTTTACTTGGTAATCATCTCTATCTGCAGCATTTCAAAATGTCAAAAGAAGATAAAAATATGGACACTACAACTACTAAAACTAAACTGTCAGCATTACAGTCTCCAGAGAAGGAATCCACATTTAAGAGACAGAAAACATTCAGACAGCAAGAAACTGCAAAAACAGGGGCATCAGCGAAATCTGATCAACAGGTTACGATGGAAGAAATTAAGTCTGCATTGTTGCCTATACAAGATGCATTACAAGACCTAACATCCCAAACACAAACATTTAGTGAGACATGTAATCGGATTCTAACAAGAATGGAGAAAGCAGAAACCAGAATAGCAGCAAATGAAGACAATATAGCATTGCTCACTAAAAGATCTGAATCACAAGAGGCTGATATACAAATGATGCAAAACAAAATTCTGGACCTGGAAGCAAGATCAAGACGTAACAACATAATCATCAGAGGGATCCCAGAATCAATCCAATATAATGAGCTGAACACTTCTATCATACAAATATTTGAAACATTACTTAAGGACTCTATGGATGTTCAGCAAATTGTCATAGAAAGAGCACATAGAGCTTACAGGAATTCCCAAGCTTCAAATACACCAAGACCTGTGTATGTCAAAATATTAAACTTCCAGGATGTGAATAAAATACTTCTAACCATAAAAAAATCTGGAGGATCTATAATGTGGCAAAGTTATAAAATTTCTATAACACAGGATTTACCAGCACAAATAAGACAGTCTAGACAAATGCTGGCTCCATACTGTAAGTTTCTAATTGACAAAAACATTAGATTTCAAATGAAATATCCTAACAGTTTAATCTTTACTCTTGATGGCATTAAATACACTGTAAATACAAAAAAAGAAGCCAGACCTACCTTTTTGAAGCTGTTTAAGGCTCTGCCACCATCTGAAAATTGAACAGTACATCCTGGCTTTTTCCTGCATTAAAATGAATGGGAGACTGCATTTACGAAAATCCGAGGCTTCAAAATCCTTTGTGTGTTCTTCATTCTTCAGCAGGCCTGGCAATTCTCCGTTTTATCTTTTAATCTCGTCTTCCTAGCTGAAACACGAAGATTCCACGAAGTTTTATGGCTTCTACGAGCGCTCCTGACCCATGAGGAAGCAGGAAACAAGGTAAAGGAAGCAGGGGGACCATTTTGAGTGTGATACAGAGGTCCGTTCGCGAATTGGTTCCCCCGTCGCGAGCGCGAAAATTCGAAAATTGAAATGCCTGGACTGCTACAACTGCTGGGAAGCAAGAAGAGCTGCTGTAAATCAAAATGAAACTTTTTGGGACTTTTTTGGAGCTAAAATGACTGAGATACGATCAATAAGGTAAAATGTGTCTTGTATGGACAAAAATGTATGGTTTGGCTGTTGCTGTATAAGAGACTATGGCTTAGTGGTAAATCCAGGTAATGCAGTCTATTTTTTGTGTTGTTTTTTTCTCTTTTCTTTTTTTTTTTTTTTCTCTCTTTTGCAGGCTTGTTTTTGTAACCTACTGTGTTTTATTTAGTGAGTAAATAAGTGAATAAATAAGTATCTTTTAACTGTGTTCAGTTTGGGGAAGGGGGAGAACAGAAGGAAGAAAAAAAAAATATATATATATATATATATATATACATATAGTATAATTAGCAAACAGTAGTAGTAGTTGTGTAATATAGGTGATGTCTAACTGTAATGATCTATAAAAATTAAATGCAATATTGTAGGAATGTTTTGAAGATAAATAGCTGACCTAAATAATGGCTTGTTTTAAACAAATGTATAACAACTGTGTGCGTATTAGGTAAACTGTTAGTTAAAAGGTTTTGGAACAAGTAATTATAATGCTAACATATTATTGCTGTATTTAAAGTTTGTTAAAAGTGAATTATTTGACATGTCAGGTACAATTAGTTTACATGAATAGTAGGAAATGTTCAGAGCTGTAGTTACTTGAGTGTGGTGTTTAGTAGGGAATGTCTGGGTTAGACTTTGTAGACGTAGATATAGTTGGTGTAGGTTTTTGCATGCTATTTTATTGTTAGTTAATAGAATTAGTAGTTTAGCTACTTGGAGATTGTTATCCAACGTGAAACACCTATGTTCATCCTGGTCCGGAGGAATAGTGGTGAGGCACTGTTTAGGGATGGGATGGCTGTTTTGCTTCCAAAAATTCACGTAATACCAACATTTGTCAATTTAAGGTGGAAAACAAAAATAGATACCATTATTCATCAATTCATAGTTTAGAATGTGGATAATAGATTCCTGGAATGTTAAAGGACTCCAGAACATGAAAAAGAAAGCTGTTTCTGCATTTGTTTTTAAATCAAAAGCAGGTTTTATTCTATTACAAGAAACACATTTGACTAATGACCAATGGGAAACAATGAAGGACAAGAAATGGATTAGGAAGGTTGTAAAGGCGGAAGGGACTACGAATAGTGCTGGGGTGGCAATTATAATCAAGAATCAGTTTCAAGGAGAAATTTTGGAGGACAAAATAGATAAAGACGGCAGATGGTGTTTGGTGGTTCTCAAAACTGAAAATTTCGATAAGCCGATAGTACTTTTACGTGTTTATGCCCCAAATGTGAACCAACATCATTATATAGCTTCAATTTACTCTATTCTACAGTCATATAACAACTGTTACATAGTGATGGGGGGGGATTGGAATGCTTACCAAGATTTTAAAACTGATAAGTTGGGAGCTTCGACTGCTTTTAATAAGCAGGCAATGGTAGCGTTGAAAGAACTGAGAACGGATTTCAAACTATATGACCCTTTTAAACACAAACACATACAAGCAAAGGCAGAAAACTTTACTTTCTATTCTAGCTGCCATAAAATGTGGTCAAGAATTGATTTTTTAATTCCAGAAGTGTTCATTTCACTTGACCCTAGGGTTTCTAATCAAGCTAGACAGCTCTCAGACCATTCTAAAATAACTTTAACTTTAAAGACCGATATTTTGAATACTAAAAATCATGGAGGATATAATTGGTCCTTAAACCCATACCTATTAACCAAAGAAGATATAGTAAAGGAAGTTAAGGAGATTCTTAAACAATTAGTATACAATATACCCCGTAATGAACATCCATTAGATATAGAATGGGCTACAACTAAAACTTTGTTAAGAGGATTATTTATTCAGAAAGCCACTTATTATAAAAAACTCCAAAATAAAGAACAACTGGATCTGGAAACTAAAGTACAATTATTGGACCAGGAGCTGATGAGTAACTACACTGAGCAAACAGAAACTGAGTTGTTAAGATGTCAGAAAGAGCTGTTTCTTATGCATAACAGAAAATTGACACTGTACGAACAAAGAAGTTTAGTTAAATATGCAAATCACATTCAAACTCCCTCGAAAGCATTAGCCCGCATTATTAATCAGACGAAATCGACACGATTAATTACCGAAATAAATCATAATAATACGTTATATACTGATAAGTCAGATGTCATGAAGATTTTTGAATCAATTTTTAATCAGATATATGGTGAGCAACAAACTCATGGGCATGATGAAGAGAGGAAAGAGTTCTTACAGAAAATTAATTTTCCCAAGATTGACGAGGATTCTCAGGGAGAATTGACTGCATTGATTACAGTTGATGAAGTTCTAGAGGCAATTAAGAAACTAAAGCCACATAAAGACCCAGGACCAGATGGTATGACCTCTGAATTTTATAAATCTTTTAGGGGGATTCTGAGCACCGTACTTTCACAGACCTTTAACTATATCATTTCGAATGGAAGCAATGATCTTCATTTTAATGCCTCAAGAACAATTCTGTTATTGAAAGAGAATAGTGATCCCAAAAATCCAGACAATTATAGGCCCATATCATTGTTGAATATTGATATGAAAATCATGACATCTATTCTAGCTAGTAGATTAAAAAAAATAATAAACTTGATAATATCAGAAGAACAGGCGGGGTTTATAGATGGGAGACAGACTACAGACAATACATTAACTCTTCATACTTTAATATCTTATGCAAAGTATAAAAATATGAACATATATGCTTTAATAATTGATGCTCAAAAAGCATTCGATAGAGTTAATTTGGCTTATTTATTTGAAACATTATCATATTTCAATATACCTCAGCTTTTTATTTCTATGTTAAGAAATTTATACAAGAATGCATACACTAGTTTATATATAAATCATGAATGTTCCAAAAGGATTCAAATTAAAAATGGAACTCGACAGGGGTGCCCATTGTCTCCCATACTGTTTAATCTGTATTTAGAACCTTTATTTCTTCATATGAAACAAAAAGTTTTTTATAATTCTCCTGTACTTCTTGGGATAAATGTTAGGATGGCTGCTTTTGCAGATGATTTAAATATATACAGTACCACACCGGTCAGATACAGAAAAATACTAACAGCAATACAAACCTTTGAGAAAATTGCTAATTACAAACTAAATTTTAAAAAAACCAAAATATTCCCTCTAAAGACACCTACACCTTTTTCAATGCTACCATTGATAGGACGAATAAGGACAGAAGAAAGAATAAAATATTTGGGGATTGACTTTTCAACTGAAAATAGAGAATTTTTCATCAACAATATTAAGGCAACTGGAGACCGAATAACAATGGATTTGAAAAGATGGAGTAAGTTGAAGCTACCGATGATGGCAAGAGCAGCGATAATAAAAATGAACGTTCTCCCCAGAATGCTATATATTTTTAGAGCAGCACAACTTAAAATCACGAAATCCTTTTTCAAGCAATTTCAGATAGGACTGGGGAAATTTTTGTGGGAACCCAGAAAAACGAGAATATCCTATGAAAAACTGATGGCTCCTAAAACGAGGGGGGGTTTGGATTTACCAGATTTTGAGATGTATTATACAGTGATTCAGGCCAATAGGATTTTATGGGTGTCTTACTTGGATAGCGAAAATAGAAAATGGATACCCAAATGGGTACTGCTAAATTATAAACATATAAAAGGGAAGAGAATTAATGTTAAAGCTGTACCATTTTTGAATATAAAAACATTGAGTAAATATGAGTTAATGGAACACATTAAGGTATGGGCAGTGGCGACTCAAACTCTGTTTGCCTCCTTGAACCTTTTAAAATATATGATGATGTTTCAACCGTTTGATGGAAATCCTAATATAACTATTGGTAATCAACTGATAGACTTAAAGAAATATCCATTTATTAAGGAATTAACTGTAAGGGATTTATACCCCTTCCTAGGAGTAGCAGTACATGATATCTTAAAAGAGATGAATCTTCCCATCTCTTATTTAATTATAATGAGGCAGTTAAAAGATTTGGCCATAAATTATTTTACCAGTTTTGAAATAAAAAAAGAGGAACTAGTTATTTCAGGTCAGCTGTGGGAAGCATTGCAACAAGATAGAAAATATATATCCTCAGCGTATAAAATGGCAAAAGAGAGAAAATATAATAATCATATTCTGTTATCCAAATACTGGAGAGAGAAATTGCCATCCCTAGATGAAAGTAAAATAGTAGAGGCGTTTAACTTAACATTAAAATCCGTATCACTTCAAAAACTGGTCTTTACTCAATTGATGATATTTAACAATGCATATTATACCCATCTTACACTTCATAAATTTGATTCAAAAAAGTCACCTACATGTCCACAGTGTATAGATCAGACAGCAGACCTGTTACACATGTTCTGGAGTTGCAAGTGCATTTATAAATTATGGAATTCTTTAAAGTTACAACTACAAAAAATGGGTTACCAAAACTCAACACTCTCCTGGGAATTTCTGATTTTACATATTCCACCGGAGAATTTGGACAAAACAAAAAAGATTGTAATTATGAATATTAGTTTACTAATGAAATTATATATAGCCACAAATTGGTTGAACCCAGCACAGGTGTCGTGGCAAAATTTCAGGCTGTTAGCGATTAAGCATATATTAGCGCACAAATTGTTAATTAGAAATAATAAGAAAAGTATAAACAGCATAAAAATTTGGGAACAAATCTTTAATATTATTTTGGCGTAGCAGTCCCTATCCACTTTCCGTCAGGACATTCTGTATGTGTACCAACACATTCTTGGATTAGATAGAAAATGTAGAAATAATACAAATTATTGGCTTGAGTTGGTTTAAAATTGTCTATTGTAGATGCTTTTATGTTTAATTTTTTGTGATTTTAATTTCCTGTACTTGGTTAAAATGATATTTATTCTTAATGTATTATAGGGAAATTCAAAATGGAACTTAAACATTGGAAGCAATTTTGTACATAATGTAAATAGTGTGTGAAATGAATAATGGTTTGGCAAAATAATAAAAATGATTATTGAAAAAAAGGAAACAACATTTACTGAAGTACTTCATTTCTGATATACTCATCCTTTATATCTAATCCATCTGTAAATCAGGTATTGATAAAAAGCAAAAGTGTTTTCCCCACAAATCTAGTGATGTTTTCTCTTGCACTGCAGAAAGTCACATCCTCTAATTATGTTTTTTATATTAATTTAAACAGTTCACCTGTAAGCCAGCCAACTCTGAGGATTTTGCAAAGTCAGGTGGTCATGAAGATGAAGGCACTGTCTCCTCTACCACTAGCTTAGGCACTGGGGTATTAGTGTCTAAAGCCTATTTCAATGTATCAGTGGCTAATACTTGCATAATTTTCTGCTTAGTACATTAATCCTCAGATTCTATACATAACTTGAGAATATGTTTATACCACATAGTTGTGTGTTGTAATTGTAACATTTCATTATGAGATTATGTCCAGTTATGAAACCTTTGAGCCTGGGTTTCAGAAGTGATTCCTGCTTGTGCTAACATTTCCTGACTTCACCATTGACTTTGTACTCAGTCCCTTCCATGTCCTTAAATGTTTTCAGGAGACTGCCTATCACCTGGGCATGGAGCATTCAATATCATTTGCTCTGGTCCCATCTCCTCTGCTAGGTATAGTATTGAAAGGTGACTTTGTAAGCCCAGAGGTCTTCTCTGGTTAGCCTCATAAGTGGTTACAGTCTTTCTGGCCTTGCTATAGATCTGTCTACTGCTATTATTCCCTCAGTTACAGAAGCTTGCAGATGCTGCTCCATTACATGGCTAACAATGCTCAGAGATGACTGCCAACTTTCTCCTTGTAAAGAATACCACTGTCCTTTAACTTAGAAAATAACACTACTTTCATTTTGTATAAAAATGTGTACCTATCAATATTCATTTAAACATTCTTTTTGGTGAAACCTGTGTGTGTCATATGTATATGTGTATTTCTCTCTCTCTCCACATGCACACATATGCACAACACACACACACACACACACACACACACACACACACACACACACACACACACACACACACACACAGTCACCATACTGCATATGACCACATTAAGAAGAGCTTGGCACAAATACTTGCTCAAACAAATTACATGGATAGCTTAGGGGCACAGATATAACTTGCAGTGCAGGTTGTTGCAGTTGCTGCATCCATGTACCTGGTGAACAGATATGCATTGATGTTCTGCTGAAGGACCCTTTTAAGTCAGTATACAACTTGAAATATACCCTCTACTACTAATCTGGTACATCCTCAACAGATAATAAGGAAGCTCCCACACTGACAGTGATTATCTGCTTCCTTCTCTGATATACTTCAATAGGCCAGCTGCTCTGGTTCCTGCAGTTCACACTGTCTCTATCCTCTGTTAGCTATCAGAGTGACACACCTATCTGTGGCCATTGTCACCATCATGGATGATGTTCATCTATTGGATCCCAACAAGGAGAACCACATCTTGGCTTCTATACATGCTCCTACATAATCCCTCACACATAATGAAACCATCCCTAAAACTGGGGGGCCACATTGTACACCAGGCCACTGTTCATGTCAGGGAAGTTTCAACCTACCACTGGAAAGTGTAATCCCTGACTCCCCAAAACTGCAACCTGCCTGATTATGTACTGTATTCATCTCCATAATCCTATCACATGTCACTGTGTTCCAACTCACCTGTGCAAATAATAATGATTATGCCCTCCCACCTATCTGGTCTGTGTTTGGCTATGTAATGTCTGGTGCCCAGTATGGATAGTCAATGCACTATAATGCATAGCCTAGAATTGTTAATGCATACATCCTTTTTATCCTGTGCAGTCTTTATCATGACCCATAGGTATATACTAGATGCCACCTTTTTGCCAGTGTAGCAATGTTTTGTGCTCACCTTTGCCTTCTTACTGCAGCTGCCTTCTGCAAAGACTCTGTGCCCAGTTCCTCATTCAGTGTTTCAGCACATCTGTCAGGCAGTACTATGATGTTTCCAAACTGTAGCTTCTTCTGTACTACCATATTATGTAACATGGCACAGCACCACAAATCACCTCACATCTCAGATGCATAGTATATAGTGAGCCATTGGATATATCCCAGTAGCAGAAGCATCACATCACTTGCCTAAACACATGCTCAACAATGTTTTGTGCCTGAAAATGCATACTACACTTTACCATTTCAGTCATGGCTTGGATTTTGGGATGGGAGTCATCAACCACAGTTACACAACATACCAAGCATATCTGCAAAAGACAAGAGTGAACAGCCTTATAAGTGACCTGCTGTGTAATTAAATGAGAAATACTAATCCTGGCCTATGTATCATGCTGAGTATGTACTGACCAGCCCGTGTTGTAAAATGCCGGCATAGTGCTGTTCTCTTCAAGCTGTGTAAAGCATACATGCTCCTCCACATCCATGAGGCTGATGTCTACCAAATTCCAAATGTGTCCCCTGTTGGGCACTAATAGGGCCTTGTGTTCAATGGGAGAAGCAGATCATACATTCTGCTTGAGTCCTTGTATAGGCAGTACATGTATACTAACTCCCATATGGTGTCCCTGTGCACATAGCAGTAGACAATGGCCTTGTTATAGAGGTGATGGTATGTTGCACACTGGTAAACCCATTTGTGACACAGTGTGACATTGCACAATGTTGGGAACAGTGCCTCTGAGAGCAGTCACTAATGCTGTTCAGCTATGCCTGATTCTATTCGTAACATAATTGCTTCAAATATGTTCCTGTACACTAAAAAATCCTAGAGTTCAGCCTAAATGAGCACAACAATGGTCTGATTTCATCATTTGCATATGTATGAGTCTCATTAGCTTAACAGCACTCATTTCCATGCCATTATTTAGTAATTTATATGCAGTGAATATACACTATTTTTTTGGAGGATTCTTCTCCCTTCAGCATCATCCTACAGCTCCCAGTGCCCCACATCCATTGCAGGGTCTGACAGCAATCTGCATAACTACCCAGACTGTCTCTTTTAGTGCCGGCTCTAAAGTGTAACTTGATGGCATCCTGGGAGTCTGTCCCATCACATCTGCCGTGGGAGGCTTTCTATTTATGACCTACCTCTGTTGCTTCATCCTTTCCTCATGGTCCTATAGGGTACATAAATGGGGCACACAAACACACACACACACACACACTCACACACACACACACACACACACACACACACACACACACACACACACACACACACACACACACACACACACATGCATACATGCACTCTGTATATATATAAATACAGAAAATATGCACTGTTAATATAATCATGGAAGTATAAGACTGCAGTACAAAAAATATAGAACTAACTATGCACACATGCAAATAATGGTGACAAGTACAGGTCTGGAAAATGTTGTGATACTTGTGAAAATCCCAGTGTGAGAGACCTAAGAAGGCCATCTGGTAATATATTTCAATATAGAATCTTACACATTCATAACTCTGCAAGTAAACATGCTTAGACACACAGTAGCACATCCACACACATTGGCATACGTCTCACCCCAAAACATACATGTGCATATACAATTACTCGAACATATATGTGTCTACTCATCAATGTACACTTCAGTATATACATGAATGTGTGTATGTGTGTGTGTGTGTGGGGGGGAGTCATATACAAATATAAAAATATTCTCGTACATGTACCTGCATAATACATATACATCTATATATGTTTGTGTGTGTTCATACATATAATATTAGCATTTAAGGATTTGTTGTGTACACATAAACATATTAATAGGAGTATATAAAGATTAGATGAGTGCACATATACATATGAGTATATAAGGATTAGTTGTGTGAGTATATGCATATAATATGAGGACTACCACAATAACTCCAGCACTCCAGCATGGTGTACAAATCAGGTTATTGGTCAAAATTATGAAAATTTATCACCAACTCGGTTTCATTGCAAACCCACAGCTTCCTCATTTCTATGACAAATAAATCTATATGATGTACAATTGAGACTTTATGTTCATTTCAAGCAAATCACATAATCTCTTGAGTTAATAAGAATTGCATGATATAATCATAAAGAAACCAATCTTATCAAGTCTATCTGATGTTGAGACATTCCTGTATTTGAAAAAACATGAATGCTTGCATAGTTAATTTTTTTCTAAGTAATGGTAGCCATCTCTGTATTTTGTCTGTTTCATATTTTTTAAGCCCAATGACAGCTGTAGCAGAGTCTGCATATTTGTCACTGAACATATATACCCCAATGCAGTTCCCAAAAGACTCACAAACTGAATTAATTCAAGTACAGATTACTCTAGGTAGGATTAATTATCAACAAATAACGTGTGACAGAACATCTTCTTTGTCTTCTGAGGACCATTTAAGATTTCGCAGTGTTCTAAATCATCTTCCTGTTAGCAAATCACCCGTTTTATTTATTTATAAATATATATATATATATATATATATATATATATATATATATATATATGTATAGATATATACTCACTGGATTCACTTCATAATCTCGAAATACTGAAATCTCGAATTTCAGTTTTTCAAGAAAATGAAATTGAATCCGCACAACACTGAAACACCAAAACCGTGAAGCCCAAAACTGCGAAATTCAAAACACCTAAAACACAGCACACACCAGACCACACATATACCACAACACCCACATCACAACATAAACAAACAAAACAACACACATCCACAAACCTACAACACAAATAAGCAGAGGGGCAAGCCCCGCTGCATCCCCCACACCCCCCTACTTATATATTCTAACTCCGAGATTGCACAAACAGTAAACAATAGCAAACACACACATACACACATTCTACAGACCCTCACACACACATCACACATATCAACACACTCACATACACTCAAACTCCCACCCAAAACCCTTACAAAACACTCACTTACCTGACAAAACACCTAAATCCACACACGGCATTGCACACCATCCACATACAATTCTGGACATTACGTAGCGTAAAGCCATAACCGCAAATTTGAGATATTCAAATTCGCGATTATGCACTTTTGCTATTTTCAGACCTCGGCTATATAGTCTCGAGATACTGAAATTCGACATTTCAGAATTTTGAGCTTATAAAGTGTTTCCATATACACTATGTCTTTATAAATACACACACACACACACACACACACACATATATATATATATATATATATATATATATATATATATATATATATATATATATATATATATATATATATGTATACATGCACACATGTATGTGTGTGTGTGTGTGTGTGTGTGTGTGTGTGTGTGTGTGTGTGTGTGTGTGTTGAGATTCATGGTAGGCAGATGATATAAGTGAATTATTTGGATCATTTGGAGCCTAACAACAACTATGCTCTCAACACTCTCTACATGTTACCTCTTGCCATCAGAGATTCCAGGGGTGAATTTCTGATTTCCTCTCCCTTCTTCTATGGACTCTTTGAAGACAGATAGGGGAATACATTGTTCAATATGGAATGGGGATTCTCTTCCAGGGCAGGGGAGTTGTTTCTGAGAGGTATTCATCTTGCCTGTTGGTTTGGTTTATGTTGCAATGGAACTTTAGTTCTCTACCTTTGGAGTTTGTCATGTTACATATTTTGAGTATATGGTGGAGAATGCACATGAGTGAGTCATTTGAGATGAGAGATCACCTTTTAGAAGTCTGTGATAGACTGAAAATAGAGACAGAACTTTTAGCATTCTCTGTATGGCATAGAACTTGGGTCCCTGGTCTTCAGCTTGTGCCCTGTGTTTGATAAGCTCATTCCTCTCAGCTGTCTAGATTTTCCCAGACTGTCTAGATGCTCTGTTCCTCATAGAAATCAATGGTTTTCAGGCAAAATACTGGGGTGGTCTGACGACTGAAGTCACTAAATAATGACATACATTTGAGTTTCAGACTTCATATCCTTCAGAAAAAGATGCATGTTAAGACAGGTTCGGATTTTTAACATTTTAAGTTTATAAGAGCAACATTGAAAATCTGTCCCAATTTTTGGGCATTTGTCCTCCCATTATGTCAGACTTTGTCCAGATTTCTTGCACTAAGAGGTTGAGAGGTATGGATAAGGTACATCCTTAATGCAGCATTACACTGAACTAAGGTCCTAATAAGAGAGGAGGAAAGAAGTCAGAGTACATAGGGATGATAATATCCCTGGATCCGGGAGATATATCCTTAGAATCAACAGGGGTGGGCAGAAGGACTTGAGAGCTACTGAGAAACAGTTGTAGAAGGAGGAGAGCTCACTCCCTATGAAAGTACCCCGATCCCTAATAACTGCATCAGTTTCAGGGGGGTATCTTATATATGGCAGGTACGAAGGTGCACTACACATTTATGTACTCAGCCTTAGCAGTTAGTCCTGGCACCATGTGTTTATATGAAATAGACTCTGTTGTAGGATCTGGAAGTCCACAGGAAAGGAGACTATAGCCTCAAGTTGGCAGTCATCTATGAGCATTGTTAGCCAGAGCCCCATGACATCAAGTTTGATATCAGAGAAATAGATACCATATAAGAGTGGCCCATGTACTGAATCCTGCGGGACCCCACTGATAACAAGCCTTTTAATGGAGATAGTGCCCTATTCTTGATGTCATGGGTTCTTGCAATGAGCACATTTGGGATCCAGTGAGTTACAAATCAGTTTGCTTAATTTGATTAGTTTGTCTCTAATGCCTAAATTTGGGATGGTGTCAAATGCCTTGGCTAGCTCAGGATATGGCTGTGATTACCATTTTGCTCTCATAAAAAGCTTTAGTTACTTTTTCAGAGAGGTTTATTATGCTGACAAGACAAGATCTACCCTTCACAAGCACAAACTTGTTTGAGTCAAGAGACTGTAAACTGCCAAACATCCTAGTTTATGAGGCATGTAATTATGCGTACCATTGTCATTCAAGGCTGGTTAGACTTACTGGTCTGTAGTTGCCAAGTTTAGTAGTGGTGCCATCCTTGTAACTCAAACAACTATATCTGTTTTCGGTTCTTATAGCACAAAACCATTAGAGTGGCTGAGGTTGACCAGATTCAAGAGTTGGTATCAGAGTATTTCACACTGAAAAGGAAGCATCTTGGTGCAATGCCAGACTTCACAGGGCTAATGTTCTAAACATCTGTGAGGAGCTTCAAAACTTGCTTGGAAGTGATTTGTGGAGGTACAGATGAAATACAAAAGTTGAATGGGTGATGGTGTAGACATTCGTACTCAATTTGTCTGATATGTTTGCAATGTATGCAATATTTTCTGTATCAGGTTAGTGCAATGCTGGACATTGTTCCTAACACTCTTGACATACATGAAAGAAGAGGATGTAATACTGTACTTGTTAGTGATGGCAAATTTCCATTCATACTTAGCCTTGGTGGATTTAATTTTTATTTCTAAGCTGTTTACTTTTTTGAGGTCAGTTGTAGGCAAGAAGTGTTCGGTGTGTTACTAAGTGTGAGATTTTTTTCTTTTGGTATACAGTTTATTCATATCAGGGATCTGCCACAGGCATTTGCTCCTAAATTTGGCATTGTATTTGTGGCTGCTTGGTACCAATGTTTCAATAACAGCATTACAATGAGCACAGAAGCTCTTTACAAAGGCAGCAATGTTGGCCACAAGGTATGATGGAGCACATCATGTCATAAGTTAGTTGCAAAAAGTTTGCCTTTGAAATGTCACTAAAGATGGGAGTGTTACTGCGTATATCAAGTTGGGGCTAATTATGAAGACTCTGAATAGTGGTCAGACTACTGAAGATGCAACAATAGATGGAGGGAATAGTGGTGTAATGTTTGTGAGAACCAGATCATATAAATTCACAGTCCCCTTTTTAGGGGACAGCATTACCTGACCGAGTGAGCTTGCACCGATGAGGTCTGGGAACCATTTTGTGCATTTGTTTGCTATTCTATAGTATTTCATTGCTTGGAAGGGTAGATGAAATCCACAGGAATAATGATTCTAGGTTCTATAGTGAGGAACATGAGGTTGTTTAGATATGTTTTATGGGAAGCGGGCATCAGAAAAGGGTTTCTGCAGTTTGCCAGGATGTATTAGCATATCTTAGTTATAGTAACTAGGTTGTGGAGAAATTCTGGATCACTGTTTTGCTGGATAAGTCTAATGTGATGGAGTTGTTAAAAAATATGGACTCCCTACCTGGAGCAGAGGTACCAAAGGCACATGACTAAATGTGTTGTAGATGTTCTAATCTGGCAGTGAGGGTATTTGTTCAATGCGTTCCGGTTATATATTAGTAATTATGCAGATATCAATATTTTCTATGGACAAGAAGGTTTTTAAGAAGGGCACTAGTTTTAAATTATCTTAGTTTGGCTTGTAACCTGGTAGATGTGTCAGACTGACATTGCCTAAAAAGCACAATGTAGATGATGGAAGTTCTAGCCAGTATACAAAATCCCTGTGGTGAGACATTCAGGCCATCTCTAACAAAACATTTTGGACTGTCAACCATCTCCCTCCAGACAGACATGTTTAGCCAATTATTAAAGTAAATTAGCTGTTGTTTGTATTGTGGCATCATTCCAGGTAAAGGTAGGATGCTGCTAAAGACTAGCTACTTACCAGTCTGACATGTACATTCAGACAGCCATGTCTGTTCTCATATAACCCACATGTACAGTGACCATGTTGTAGGCCTTCTTGGGGTGAAGAAATCTGAATGCCCTGCTAATCTGTCATATCCTAGTACCACATATACCTCTCACTGTCACCTTTTCTTTGCAGAGCCTAATGAGTGGTACACCAGTGTATCTTATGATGGAATCAGCTATGCCTAGGACAGTGCCATGATAGACTGCAGACACTTTCCTAGGAGAGTGCCACAAGAGAATGCAGGTACTGTCTTAGGACAGTGCCACAAGAGACTGCTGACACTTTATTAGGACAGTGCCATGAGAGACTGCAGGATCTGTCTTAGGACAGTGCCACAAGAGACTGTAGACACTTTCCTAAGACAGTGCCACATGAGACTGCAAGTACTTTCCTAAGACAGTGCCACAAGAGACTGCAGGAACTGTCTTAGGACAGTGCCATGAGAGACTGCAGGTACTGTCTTAGGACAGTGCCATGAGAGACTGCAGACACTTTCCTAGGACAGTGTCTCAAGAGACTGCAAGCACTGTCTTAGGACAGTGCCATGAGACACTGCAGGCAGGAGAGGCATTATTGGTCCAGGGGCCACCTTTTCACTCTTAGTGCTGTTTCTACTGAGTGGATGGTGCTGGTTGTAGGAATGATGGATTCTTTTTGAGTCACTGAGGTAATTATATGTCAGAGTTTTGCAACAGAGGCCTTTGAGGCTTAGGCAGAGATATTTCCAAGAGCATCATCACAGGGAGGCTTATTTTTGGTGAAAGGCATGCTTGTTAGCAGTTAGATTTGTGCATTGGATTTCACCTACATTTTTTACTGTTATATGCATTTCTACTTCCATATATTTCTCCTAGAAACAGTACTGAGTGTTAATATTTTACTTTTTCAAAACTTGTGTTTCTTTGATATATTTCTAATATGTGACCTTTGTATCTTCCAAATAAGATCATAAAACACCCTTTACCAACCCTTCCACTACTAACACTATGCATCTTGCCCTTTCTACAATTCTTAAAGGCCCAAAGTTGGTAAAACATGACTGGGGTGGGTGCAGATATTTAAGAAATTGCAGTTTGTTCTTACAGACAGGAGGTCACCAGCTCACACTGTAGACTGAGCAGTTATGGCTACGTGGTACTGAATTGTTTGTGTTCAGATTGTTGGATATCTAGTTTCTAGGGAAGCCTTACCAGTTCTATTTCCTTTTGTGCAGAAAGTAACATGTTCCCCATGTGCTGAATAATACTGAATTCTCAGATGAAATGTGCATGGCATTTGTCCCTGTGTCTCTATCCCCCTGTATCCCTGATTTGTGATATGCAAACCTTTCATTTCATAATGCTCCCAATAGTAGTATTCCATGGTTCAGCCCCTGTCAGTTACAGTTAAAGGCCAAGCTAAGTGAATCTGGGTTCTAATGGTTTGATCACCAACCTGATGCCGTGGTCTGCAAAAGTACTCTCCTAGATAGGATGGTCACTTGTCTTATCACTAGCAACAGCTGTAGATTTGTACTTTTTTATTAAGATCTCAGAGGTGAAAACATGGAGCAAGTACAACCTGATACATATAGATCCAGCAAACCATGGTGCCACATTCTGCCCTTACTTATTCTGCATTGTGACGTGCTTAACAATGAAAAGGTTTGAGTATGGGATAACTTATGCTAACAGGAGCAGTATGCATACGTATTTATTGATGGCACAATGATACACATTTACATATATACTGGGACCCTGCCCAACACTCATGCGCACGCACGCGCGCGCACACACACACACACACACACACACACACACACACACACACACACAGTGGACATCCTGAAGCCACTAAATGAATGTATCTTATCAGATAGGAGCTTCTACCCTAAAAAACAATAATGTCAAGATAGTAACTTGATACTGAAGATAAAATATGTGAACATTTCTTTACCAGAAGCAATAAAATATACCTTAGAGACCTGATTACATTATAAAGTCAAAACGTCATTAAATTCTTGTTAACAAACTAGGCCTACATCATTCTTTTCTTCCTGCCTTACATTTTCTTTAACTGATAACACTTTGAAATATTAAAAATAAATGTTGTTCCAACCCAGTGAAAAATATCAAACAACAATTTTCTTATGTAAATTCATTGCTGATGTAGTTTCTTCCTGTTTACGTGTATTACACAATTATTCTGACATGTGACTATTAAACAACTGTGATTATATCCAAGCTCAATGTATTAGATTTTTTTTTTAGGATGTAATGCAGTTGTTTCTCACTGAGAGCGATTTAACAATATTATTTAACTTCAACTGATGTAACAATGATAACATGTATTTAGCAAGAACCCACTTCATACCAGATATTAAATATTCATACATGCAAACTATTCTTTAGGGAATTTCTGGTACATGTATGTCAGTGTTAAATGTGACCTGCAATAAAGTATTATTTTAATATGTATATAGTGTGTGATATTTATAACACAAACATTTAAAAAAGCAGCAATTTGTGTCTTAGTAAGCTACTGTGCAGGCAAGTCCACATTAGAGTTTCAGGTGAAACAGCTTTAGGGGCACATCATTAAACCAAGGGTAGAAGTAAGGGTAGATTCTCTCAGTGAAGGTGTCAGAGAAGGTGTAGATATGGCACATGTTGTCAGCAGTATAAAATGAGACCTGCCCTCCCTCATAGTCCAGGTACACCCCGATCCTCTGTGGTGTCACACTCAGGGTGAGGTGCTTCCATGGTGATTCCAGTGTATAATACTTATTCTTATTCTGCAGCCCCACAGCCCAGTATCCAGCCTTTGGTGCTCTGAATATGAATCCCTTTCTGCTGATCGACTCTCTGGCAACACCTATTTCCCAGGCAGTCATGTTCGCCACCCCCACTTCCCAGTAGTGCCGGCCTGATGTGAATCCCTCTGATCCCAGCACACATTCTTCAAAATTAAACCTCTCAGGAATGTCAGGGAGCTGCTTCCGTTTATCACCACATCTTACGCTGGTCAGGTCCTCAGAGAGAATGAGCCTGGGATGGGCTGTGTTAGGCTCTAAACTTAGGTGAGACATACCTGTGGAAACAAAACAGTTTGTGTCAAATTATTTGTCAGTAAAGAAAGGGAGAAGTTTATAAGTGCCATGAACAGTGCACATAAATTTCTTTACAGATTTATCAGTGAATAAGATTCCCTAATTAACATGCTCTTCCTAGTAAAAGAGTACACAGGTGATAACTCAGAAACATGTTTTACATCCTCTGAGGATCAATTACACCAGTTGAGATGGTTCTCATAAAAACAAACATTGCAATTTATTTCAGTAAACTTGTTTATTTTTTATTTATTTATTTATTGACATTTGATTACCTGAAAAGCTCGACTAGATAGAACCCATTTTCAGCACTTGCCCATAAAGAAAAACTCCACATTATTACAAATATTTTAAGAACAATAATTTTACAATCTTCAAAAATAAAACCAAAACACCTGCAGTTTAAAGAATTACAACAAAAACATTGGTTAAGAATCGATACAAGTTATATGACAAGCATTTAATGTTTACAGAAATTTTAGATAGTTTGTAGAGAAAGTAAAGGTAAGTTAGTCAAATACAAACAGGAATTGCAATATGAAATGAGGGAAAATAGGCTTATGGTATATTTAGAGAGAAAGTCTGGGAAGAGAATTTAATAGAAGTAAGGAAGTAAGTGAAAAAGGGAGAATAAGGCATTATAAGGAAAGAAAAGGTACTTGTTCACATTTAGGGATATACTTTATCCTGGTTTTGAGCAAAAACAGAGCCACATTTTTGCTAAGAAGTCTTTCAGAGTGATTTTGAAAGATGGGATGGAGGGTATTGACCTGATGAATACAGATAAGGAGTTCAGGCTTAGCAACCTTGTATGAGTATGCACAGCAGATTTGCTAGGTCTGTAGACAGACAGGAGTTTTTGGTCACTGGATTGCAATGACTGACTGGGAACATAGTTGTGTAGAATAGTTTTTAGTGCTGGACAGGCAGATGGATGCTGGATAACTTTATACATAGTAAGAAGCTGTGTATATGTTAAGTTGATGAGACAGTTCTAACCAATTTAGTTTTTTTAGTGCTATACAGTGGTGGGTTCTGAAAGGGGTATTTATTACAAATTTAGCAACTTTGTTATAAGATAGTTCAGGTTTTAATTTTTGTGAAGCCTGGAGGTTAGTGAGGATGGGAGCACCATAAAAAAGTGTGTGTGTGTGGGGGGGGGGGATAAGTAGTAGCAAGTGAAGTTTTAGTTGCGTTGGTGAGAAAGTTTTTGGCTCTGTAAAGTATCCCTAGTTTTTGATGAGTTTTTCTTATGCAATTTTGTATATGCAGGTCAAATGTAAGATTATCATCAACTATCACCCCTAATAATTTGTTATGAAAGGTGAGTTCAATGGTTGTGTTATCAAGAGAGGACTTTAAATTTTGTTTTTTCATGAGAGAGGTATTTGGGGAAAAAGCAGTAGTTTGTTCTTTTTTGGGTTGAGCATGAGTTATAAATTATGAAGCCATACTTCAGTGGCTGTTAAAGCTTCCAGAGTAATTTTTTGGAGGTGTACCATGTTGTCATATATGCAAATAAGAGCAGAATAATCTGCATATTGTATTAGAGTAGCCTGTTGTGTGGATGTATAGAGGGTGTTGGTGAAAATGTTAAGAGGAGGGGACCAAGGATAGAGCCTTGTGATGCACTGGTGTTGACTGGAAGGTAAGGAGAGAGCATGAAGTACCATTTTACTGACTGATACCTATTGGACAGGTAGCTTTTGAACCACAGAAGGGTGGTCTGAGAGAGACCTAGTGAGTACATTTAAAGTAAAATTGCTGTGACAAACTGTGTTGAAGGCTTTATATAAGTCTAGAAATAAGGAATAGACTAGTTTGCCTTTATCTGTAGCTTTATTGACAGTTTCTGTATAGGTTAGAAGGGCAGTGCTAGTACTATGGGAAGGATGAAAGCCATATTGTGTATGGGAATAGGAGTTCTTCCTGCAGGAGACAATCTAGCAATTGTACTCTGGTGAGGGGAGATAAGATTGCTATAGTCTAAAGTTATTAATGTCTGTTGAATTTCTTCCTTTGTGCAGAGGGATAATGTGTGATTTTTTTCCAGAGAGAGGAATGTGGGATTCCTGGACTGACCTATTTATAATGGTTGAGACAGGTTTGGTAATGTTATTGGCTGCTATTTTTAGGTACTCATTTGGAAGGTCATCAGCTGAAGAAGACTATGGTTTAAGTTTGATTAAGAGTAGTTCTATATAGGATGTGTGTACAGGTTTGAAGATCAAAGAGGATGTGGTGATATGTGGTTGTTGGGCAGGGTTAGGATTAGATGCTGAGGAATCCTTGATTAGAGATACTCTACTATCCATAAAATAAAATTTGAACTGTATTGCTATTTCGAGTGGTGATTTATCAGGAGAGGGGTTTGGGTTGAATTTTTGGCTGGGATGTAAGATTTTTTTAATGGGTGTCCAATGTTTTTTAGGATTGTGTTTAGTATTATTCTGAAAGTTATGATAGTATAGTTTTTTTGTCATTTACTTGCTATTTAGTACGATTGTGAAGTATTATGAAGTTTTCAAGATATTGAGGTTTTTATCTTTTTGCCATTTTTTTCATGCTTTTTCTCTATCCTGCATTAGGATTCTACTCTTTTTGGATAGCCAAATTGCATTATTATTTTTTTTCAGTTTCTTCTTTCTTGGAGAAACAAGGCTGTTTAGGTTATTTTGAAAAGTTGTATTGAATTAATTTATGGCATCATCCAAGGGGAGGATTTTTTGGAAGTTCTAATTAATAGATGATAGTGTAGTAATGAATTTCTGAGTTAGACTTAAAAAGGTTGCATTTTATTTTATAAATATGCTGTTTAACTGAATGTGTGAGATGCCTGAATATAGTTTGGGAGATGATCACTGAGAGAGTTTGACACTGTACCTGTGGTAGAGTATTTGCTAGGGTCTGATACTAGGATCCAGTCTAATAGGGAATTTGAAATCTTGCTCTAAGGTATAGGGCTATTAATTAATTTGGTGAAAACATGTAAGTTCAAGCTAGATGTAAAGAAGTTAGAGTTTATATTCAATCATTTGACATTTGCATCACCTAGTAGTATTTTTTCTTGTGGAAATATTATGGCTATCCCATGTAGGATATCCTCCAGTATAGTAAAAATCCCAATATACTCGGATAAAGGCTAGAATAGCCAAAGAACACTAAACATCAATAAAAGTAAGAAAGATACTAGAAATACTCTTGCCAAACATGTTCTTGCTACTGATTCCTCTCATAAGGTTAAGTTTTTAGTGTTGGAATTGCTTAAACCTAACATTACAGGATGTGATATTAAAACTAGACTGAATGCCTGGAAATAAAGTGGATTTTAGAGTTACATGCTGATAGTGGGAAAGGTTTAAATGGCACTGTGCCTTTAAGACCTATATGGAGATCATAGCCTCTATACCATCTGAAATTGAACTGAGCATTTAAATATTACTGTATTTTTTGCATTTTAGATCTGATGAAGCACCTGTGTTAGGTGTGAAAGTGTTCATCTTCTTATTCATCTGTTTGTTGTTTTAATAAAGTTTTTCAAGGTTCTTAATGCATCTGTGCATTATGTTGTGTCTGCCTGGAAATACTTTTTATTTATATTCTCTAGTAAAGCTATCTTGTCTCCAGCAGAGATGTAAAGGACAGTAATACACACACACACACACACACACACACACACACACACACACACACACACACACACACACACACATATATATATATATATATATATATATATATATATATATATATATATATATATATATATATATATTTTTTTTTTTTTTTTTTGAGGAACACAATAAAAAGTTCTGCTGAAATGAATTTTGGCATTTGTTTGCTGTAAGGGGAAATGTGGTCAAATTAAACTGAAAGCAATCAGCTTATAGCTAGTACAAAGCAATTAACAAAGAGATGCCAAATTAAAACAGTTGTTTTTTTTCTGTCATTTCCTGAGGCTAAATAATTGGCATATGCAGTATACAACATTGGTTATCATGTAGATAGTATTCCATACAGGAAGTTCTTATACCACTGTGTCTGCTGAAATTGTACAGGCTGCAAAACCTACAGTGAACATTATTGATCTATGCATGGTATTAGAAACAATTAGTATGAGCTGTAATACAATTGCTTCATTGCATAAACCAAATGAACAAAATTTGCACTTAAGACCAACATACCTCTCAATATGCAGACATTGAAAACATGAACAAAGGCTCATGAAAAGTAGGTATCTCCAGCCAAAAATCTTGAATCTAATTAGCATAAAATTTCAATAACAAATATTCATTTTATTATTTTATTTTACATTTGTTTACCGGGAAAGTCCAACTGGGTGACTGGCCCATTTCCAGTGGACGTCCAGGGAGAAAAGGTCCACAGTTTAAGAAATATTAGAAAAATATAACAGGAAATATTACAGGTAATATAATAAGAGATATAACAAGCAATATACCAAGAAATATTTTACTTTAAACAAATAACCAGAAGGCAAATATGTGTTGGTAGAAATAGGAGAGATAGTGAGGTACTAGATACAGGAGGTGAGAATACAATAAAAATATGTGATGGGAAAATTAGTAGAGGGTTAAGGGTAAGAAAGAGTGGCAATAGATTAAGTAAAAGTATATAAAGTAAAAGTAACATGAATAGGCAGTAGGAAGATAGAGTTAACAGTACCCACTAAGGATAGCTAGGTAGGTTGAGATAGGTTTAGTTAGGTTGCTAGGTCTAAATAAAACAACTTCAGAAAGCAACCAGTGGTCTTAAAGTGCATAAAGTGCTTTTTGTTTAATAAAATCAAACTTTTTCAGATGCATACATACAAAATACAAGTTTTAGTTAAATAAAATACCAGGAAGTGCTTGAGGCAATCAGCTCACATGCTGTGATGACATCAGAAATAAGTATTAACCCTTCCTGTTCTACACATTATGAAATAATACTGTTTAAAACTAAAACAATGCTGACATCCATAAACAAAAACGATTGAAGCTATGGTTTAAAAATCGGTCATTAACAGAATGTGTTAATGAGTATTACATTAGACTACCGAAATGAATAAATGTGTAAAATAATAAATTTACCTATAAGGAATTATTTTAAAATTTCTATTATGTAATTCTACCATGCTTCATTGATTATATGTACATGAAATACTTCATCTCTGCAAAACAAAGTTACATAACATTGCAAATGAATACTTATAATAAAATAAGCGATACACTGCTGTAATTCCATACTACAACCTTTGTTACGACAACATTTCATACTGCTTCATTGCTAATCACCTAGCACAGAAAAATAAATCAGCTGGTGGGTCAAGAAATATATTTAGGCATCATTAACAATATCTAAAAATAAAAGATAAACCCCGGGATTCATGAAGCTCGGCGCAAGGCCGGCGTAAGGCTTGCGCCGGCGGTGCAGTGAATAGCCGGCGCAGTAGCGCTATATACATATTAATGAGAGTGCACCGGAATCACAGACACGTGCGTAGTGTACGTGAGCGAGCCCAGGTAGGATGCGTCTGGAGGCGTGTCTAAGCCGGCATGAGGTGAGCAACCTAATGTGCTGACAGCCACGGTCCGCCCACAATAGTAATGGCAGCAGCCAGGTCCCGTGCAGAATGAAACGCACGTACAGTATGCAACATAGTACCCATCCCAAATTAACGGAGAAGCAAATACAAGCCACGAAGGCATAAGTGTACCCGTCCAAGGAGCAAAGGATACGCATAAGACCGCGTTCGTCCCGCAATGCACCGTCAGTGTTTACACTCAGAGAAGGTGTACAGCCGCATGTCAGCGCACCGCACCGACATAGGAGCAGCGACTAAGGTCACCACCTGTCCCACTTTGGTTGGGGCAGTCTCTCTATGGCCAGTTGTGTCCCGAAAAAACGTATTAGAAATGGCTGATGTGCTACGATCGTAGGACACAATGATATCCCGTATTTAATGTAATGGTAGCATGAATTGGTTATTTCTGTAACAGAAATACCTAAATGACACAAGAAACAGAATAAGCAAGCAAATTGCCACAACAATAAGCTTATATTTAGGCAAACAAGTGAAGTTCTATGCTATATAGTGACCATGTGTATGTGTCGGCCTGTAAAGTCAGATGTGAGTCCCGGAAATATCCCAGATCGGAAACTGGAAAAGGTGGAAACCCCAGTAGCGACATGGGCATGGTCACCAGGGTTACCTGCTGTCCCAATGTGCCATGGACAGTCCCTGATTGGACAGTTGTGTCCCTGCAACAATCAGAAAAATGGAAAATGACCTCCGATCCCCTGCCAAGAAAATTCCTGCAATATACATGTAATAGTAGCATAAAACATATACATTACTATATGAAACACAGACATGGCATAAGAAAATAAATAAGGAACCCAAATGCTTACAGAATAAGCTTATAGTATGGCAAACAAGTGAAGTTCTGTCAACTGCACTAGCCGTGGGTATGTGTAGTCCTGCAAATTCCGAAGTTTCCACATAACATGCCCCACTATGGGCATTGGAAAAGGTGCCAACCATAATGGTCACAAGCAGTAGTGAGAGTACATAGCCGGGTAGCTGTGTTGACATAACAACAGTAAGGAAGCAAGATACCTCAAACACAGGCAAACATGTGCATAGCAACATATCCCACACCCAGCAACGTCTCTGTTGCATACACTGGATGGCGTATGTTGAAGTGTAATATCCAGAAGCAGAACCCATGCATACGGATGTACTACACAATAGCCTCATTGTACATGTCAGTCCCATCCATGTATACCTCTGCACCCAAACCTGCTAGCATCCGTGTGCAGCTATACAACCACACACAATGTGCATACCTGAAATGTGGTAAGATGTTTGTGTTAGGCAATGCCACGCGGGCAAACACGTACCCCACATGTCACCAACCCACCGCAGGTACAGATATGTAAATGGCTGCATGTGAATGTGTCAGCAGAATGTGTACATCCCGCATGTAGTATGTACCCGTCCAAACCATATAGGTTTGCATACGACACGGTGCACATAACTGTACACATGTGGACAAGTCGGGTCGTTGGACCACCGCATCGATGATTATCTATGCAGTGAAGTCGATCACATATAGCGGAACACGTGCCTACCAAACAGGACATCCTAACAGGGTGCTACAGGCAAAGAAGGGGAAGCTGGGACATGACATGTGGAGAGTAGCATTGCCGGATGGACAAATACACACGGTCAAGGTAAAGGACGGAACAACATGCATATGGCCGGATGGATGTTGTTCGAAAAATATATAGAAACACATATGAAGTTCCAGTTTAGACTCGAAATACTATATAATGCATTGAATTGTACCGTACAATATGGCAGTAGAACTAAGCCTGCATGTAATTGGTGAAGCTAAGCTGTAGTGTGATGGAATTCTGAACCTGCCAGTAAGCAGTACAGCAGGCTCATGTCTGTCAGCATTAATTATTAGCTGGGTTACAGAACAATAAATGTATGTACATGCATAACAGCACTCCTTCCCCAGAGGAGGATGGCCTTGTGAGCACTATCGAAGATAACAGTACAACTCCTTACCAGAGAGACAAAGCAACGTATTAAGAAATTAACTGTCCACTGTATCGGAACAGTCTAGGGTCCTTGAAACAGCTACAATTACAGAAGGACACTGTAATGTCCAAGGTGCCTTGCAAGGCTGTGTTATTCCCATGGGAAAACATTTTAAAAGCACGACCCCAGCACCCACGTATGTATAGACTATTGCGGACCATAGTGATGGAAATGCCCTGTGACCGACCACGTCAGTAAGGTGGGCATAAGCTGATTGTAAACACTATATAAAGAAACTGCTTACTGTATAGAGTCAGACAAAACTCACATACTTGGACTGTATATTATTTAGCCTGCCTGTGTACACTACTAAAACTTTCCGAACCTGAGCCTCCTGTGTTATCGGCTGTCACTTAGAAAAGCCCACTGATAACTACAGTCTGGTTTTAACAACTTATTTCACATTGTGATCCTTGTAATCTGGAATTCCCTTGGTAAGCTACAGGTCAGAGTGCATGGCTGGTCAGACATGTACGCAGGAGAATATGCATAAATGGTTCTTCTTGAATGAAAAGACCTCCGACTGAATTGTTGTGTGTAAAGAGGCTGTTTACTGTCTGATCTGTGGCTGAAAAGCGGAAAACTGGATCCCAAGAAGAAAACGTGCAGCCTTAAACAGGAGGCCCAGGTATGGAGTGTTTGCCTTTTTGTCTCTATTGTAGATCAGGGACCAGACTACATTGTGTTTCTGTTAACAGTTGTGATAGCGGGTCGAACACCTATCCAAATTCTGTTAAATCTGAACATAGGTCAGGGGAACACACAGCAGAGTAAATAGTGATTGTAGACACTACAGTGGATACAGGGAAGGAGACACCACGTGGTATGACAGAAGGGTACGTAGCAGTCGTGTAGAGGATATGGGAGATTATTGAAGAAACAGATCATGTGATCCGCGTTTGACGGGTGACGTGAAGTATATGCAATCGCAGAGAGCACATAATGTGAGTTACGCAGCAAAATGGGGTAATAAATATGACATTGATGGTATATTACACAAAATATCGTTACTGAAACATTGTAATCCCTGAAAATTTGATGCACATGTTCCAGGGTAAACACCTGTTCCACCCTGAGAGGGACAGTCCCTCTTTGGGCAGCCGTGTCCTGTAAACAAACCCAACAAATGGCAAATGTCCTGATATCTCAGGACAAACATTTCCCAGATATCTATCAAAATGGTAGCATAAAACAGTAAATTTGTATGTGGAACAGCAAAATATAATAATAAACAGAATAAGCAACTGAAATGCTACAACAATTGGTCGCTCTCCTGGCAAAACGTGAATTCCTGTCCTATGTACTGGCCGTGGGTATGCATTTTCCAGGAAAATTACACGTTCCGAACACTAATGTCCCACATTGTGCATTTGAAAAGGTGGCAGCCCTAAGATGTGCAGGCGACAAAACAGCGACAATTGGGTATCCGTCATGCACATCGGTGGACTGAGGTAGTGTACCGAAGGGAACAGAACACTACAAATGGCTAAGCATCATACGTACACAGAGAAGATCATAATACAGTAGTACCGATAGCCCCCCCCCACAACCCCCTACCACCTCCGATACCACATCCAGGATATTAAGCGGGAGGGCAGGCTAGTCCCCACACGTTATCCTGTGGCAACAGAGGTAGCACAACGAACAAATGTAACAGAAGCTATTGAAACCACATCCCGAACACGTAACATACCTAGGGACACCCGAGTAAGAACACAGTACTAAAACAGAGTGAGGATATCTGTCAATTAATTGAAGTACCGAACCCTCATGCAGGACAGGAAGGCCAGGACCCAACCCCGTAGCGTATAGACCGTGGACACCAGAAGATATCTGTAAAGTCATAGAGGGAATTCCCCATCCACAAAGTAATCGCTATTCACCATGCAATACCCCTGTATCTCCTGATCGGAAACCAAAAGGGGAATGGCGGATGGTACAGTATGTACAAGCTGTAAATCATGTAAGAATACTTAGGGTAGCGTTGGTGCCAGACCCACACACTATATTCAATGCTATGAACATGCCACAGAAGTATCTTACCGTGGTACATATAAGCTATGCTTCCTTTGCAATACCTATACATCCACATAGTCTGTATTGCTTTGCATGTACAGTCAGGGTGACAGATACAGCCATACCCGGCTATCGCGGGGATACTGTGAAAGTACAATGATATTCTCACAGGAGATGGCTAGCTACATTCCGGTGTTAACTCCACCCAGGGCCAGTCAAGTTCTACTTTATGTGGATGATATTCTGCTTGCGGCCCCTACCCAGCAGCAATGTATGGAAGATACAATAGCATTATTGAGATAATCAGCAGAACAGGGACATAATGTAAGCAAGCATAAATTGCAACTACAGAGAATACAGGTCAATTACCTGGCATATCTGGTATCCAAGTAGGGTAGAACATCACATGACGATAGGAAGGTAGCAATATAATAAGCACCCAAGCCAACTAACAAGAAGGGAATGATGTCCTGTCTGGGCCGACTAACATTTGTCAAATCTGGATACCAAACAATGCTGTGGAATCAGCTGTATTGTTTGCCTTAACCTTTAATACACCTATGGCAGCACAACACATACTACACTGGATTACAGTAGCAGAAACAGCGTTCTGCAGACTAGAACGATTGATAGCCTCAACAGCTGTAGTAGGTCTCGTGAATAATCATAACACATGTTGTCAGACCGTAGATTGTAAGCGGAGATATATGACGTCAGTCTTGATGCAACAGCAGGGAAGTAAGCAATGCTACATAGCTGACTACTCATTGCAGTTGGACACTGTGGCATGGTCAGTGCCACATTGTGTACAGGCAGTTGTTGTAGCACCCATGGCAGTACAGGCCCTGTCCGTAATGTTACTAGACCACCCTCTCACTGTGAGAATGTCTCATGCAGTTGCGATCAGTCTGCTGCAAGAGAAGATAGCATTCCTGACCCGTGCTAGACATTTGTCATGTTTGACCATACCACTGAGTCAACCTCATATGGTGATTGAACGTTGTACAACATGAAACCTATCAACGTCACGTCCGACACCTGTGTATGGCACACCACACAGTTGCCTATACGAAATGGATTAAATAACTACACACAGACATGATATCACTGATATACCCTTAGATGATGCAGAGGTGACAGTTAATGTGTACGGATCATGTAGACAGAGTCCTACAGGAACGAATCAAGTAGGTTATGCAGTAGTTATTGATAATGACATTGTAGACGGCCAAACCCTGCAGCATAACGTGTCTGCTCAAGCAGCAGAATAGAGAGCTTTAACACGTGCTTGTACTGTAGCGGAAAACTGATGTGTGGACATATGTCCCGATAGTCAGTCTGTTGTCTGTACAGTGCATGTTTATGAGCAGCAGTGGAAGAATAGGGGAATGATAACATCCACCGGTAAACAGATTAATCATGCGCATTCGATCTTGAATGCATTAGACTCCATGCAGTTACCCACTGAAGTAGGTAATTGTAAATGTGCAGGGCATAGAAAGCAACAGGATAACAGTAGGAAAGGTAAGGCATGAGCTCATGCACCTGCAAAACAAGCAGCCTCACAGTTGGAAAGTGTTTGTGTGAATGAGGAATGACAAACCTCAGACAGTTTAGATGTAGAAACTGTACAAACAATGCAAACAGCAACTACGAAAGCAGAAAAGCCGACGTGGTTATGACGAGGAGCAATCCTTGAACACGGACTGCACATATCCACAGTGAGAAAGCCAATATTAACGTCTAATGTATTCAGATATGCGGCTTTGTGGAGCCATGGGTAGAGACATGTCTCAACAGGGGGGATGGTACATTTGGTTAACAGAATACCCCTAACATACGGAATTACGAACCACATACAAACCTCATGAGCAGCGTGTCAAGTTTGCAGTAGATATCATGCACAGGGAGTATTTAAACCGAAGGGAGTGAGTTTACCTACACTACCATAACTGTTCCGTACTATTTGTATGGAGTTCATACATCCGCATAAATGTGAAGGGAACAAAGACTGTTTAGCGATTACACATATATATAATCAAAATGGGTAGAAGCATTCCCAACCATTAATCCGGATGCAGCAGCAGTGGCAAAGGTGCCAGTAAAATAAAGTATCCCTAGATCTGGCATGCTGTAAAGAAGCTACAGTGACAATAGAACACATGTAGTGAACCAGACAATCACGCAACCTGGGGGATTAGTTCGTATTACCATGAATGTAAATTGCATGTACAACCCACAGTCAGCATGACTGCTGGCGCCGTAAAATGGGATCCCGAGAAATAAGTAGAGGAGGTTGGTGGGTGACATCCAGACGAGTTACATGTGCTGTCTACCTCTAGCATTGCTGAGCATGACAACAGTTCCAAATGTAAAGTGCTGCACCCACTTTGAAGTAGTATGTGGAATGGCATATCATGTGCCAGAGTGGAAA
Organism: Protopterus annectens; assembly: GCF_019279795.1. Classification (NCBI taxonomy): domain Eukaryota; kingdom Metazoa; phylum Chordata; order Ceratodontiformes; family Protopteridae; genus Protopterus; species Protopterus annectens. The sequence continues at coordinate 1,519,067,252 of NC_056744.1, forward strand.
GCTGTCATGCCTGCAGAGCCGGAGGTCGATGACTCAGTAGCAGGTGACATGACAGGATTGTTAACTAATAACACTGTTCTTCAGTTAAAGTCTGTTACAGATAAGAGAAAACGAAGACGGACGCATAGCTGACACCAGTATCCTGTGTGTATGTCACTGTTATCCAAAGAACATTATTGCCAAGTGGACATTGCGAAGGTCTGTACCGGGTACTGTTGGCAACGCCTACCGCAGTAAAGTTTGCAGAGAGGTCGTCCTGGGTCCACCTCACAGTTTTCAAACCGGTAAAGGATATCAAGTCTGATTGACATCTTGTAGCTGATATACCAAAGAGCCTGAATCACCCGGCCAAGACTGTATAACAATACAAAGCAACCCCAAAGACATTTATGTTTGCTGTCCTAATGATTATACACCTATTAACCATGTTTGTGTTTACTTTACATATTCTGGGACCTTACCTGCATATAACTACACGGATACAAATACTGATACGTGATGAACTGGCCACAGAGTGTCTTCCACACTTCAACAGATACCTAGGCATGACACGTGTGCATATAGAGACTAGGAACACTTTAAATTGCTGTGTTTGTACTGCCATACCTACATCATATGGAGGACTTCCGATGCATGTTGTCCCCTTGGGGATAGATTGAGACTTGTGAATATCTACACTTTGATACAGGTTCTGTGAGATCACAGGACAACGTGGCAATGTACTTACCTGTTACACAAAAAGGAATTGTATGTTATCATAAACATGATACAGTTTCAGTTGTTGGGAGTATTTGTAACATAACTGTGTCTTACGAATGTCATATAACAGCCAAAGATCACAGTACTACTTGTAGCACCATTCCTAATTTGTATTGAAACATCATGAGAACAATGTTGAAGGATGTGCAGAAACATCCTGAATTGTATAAACAGTCCTCTGTTAGAGACAGGAATATGTTACATGCAGAGGTAACCCGCATCAGTAGTAAAGTAGAATATTGTTATGTTGTTTGTGGGAAATAAGCATATCAATGGTTACCTGGGAATTGGTCCGGCAGTTGTTATTTGGGTTATCTGGCTCCAGTCACATGACATACTGTACAATTGCCTGTGGGTGCGAAACGAACTATAACACATATAGCTCGAAGAACTGGGAACACAGTCGAGAAACCTACTAATCCAGTGGGTGAAATGGAAGCTGTTCTGACATTCCAGTCTTCTGCAAGAGATAAAGGAATATCGATTCATATGGACTTGAGTGACAGCGTCACAACCTGGGCTGGAACACTCCCAGCTTCTGGAGTAGTGAAATCAATCAGGGAACAGAGGAAGTTATCAAAACCTGTCGGAGGAAGGATGAATGTGACTTTCCGCTCTTGAACATGTGACTGATGAACTGGATGCAATGAGAACTGTTGTGTCACAAAATGTAATAGCGCACGACTGCACCGTGGCGCTGAGAATTGGTACGTGCGCGCTTACTGAAGAAGATCGCTGTGTCCAACTACCACATGAAGAGACCAAAAGCAACGCCCACCTACAGGTAATACAGCAGGTGTCATCCATGGCGGAACCAGGCCCAAACCCACTGACGAACCATTTCCACAAACCATTGGGTGGATGGGGTCAGTCATACTGAATATCATGATTGCCATTTGTGTTGTTCTGCTCATATTGGGAGCATGTGTCTAGTGCGGGATACTGTGCATGTAAGTATTAGTCAGGGACTCTAGCGACATACCTGTACCCGAGACTATGTATCAAGACCTGTAGTGGTATTTGTCAATAGAAAATGCAATCCTACTTGCAATGTACAACAAATTACTTGCCTAGTTAAACGTTCCACAGAGGAAGAGGCTAGGGAATGAAATAATGTTGTATATGTTTCTGGATAGAGTAGAAGCAATCAAAGGAGGGAGAATGTTAGCAAAATACATATTTAAACATATATATGACGTGCAACTTTAGAAGCAAATAGTGTATAATGCATATTATTCTACCTGACAATATGGCAGTACAGCTTCTCATGCATGTAATTGCCTGTAGTGTAGCTGCAGTGTGATTGAACCCTGACCCTAGCAGTAACCAGTGCAGCAGGTGTATGTCAGTCAGCATTACTCATCTGCTCGGTTACAGAATAATACATGTATGTACAGGTATATCTGTCATCCTTCCACTGAGGAGGATAGGCTTGTGAGCTCTAACACAGAGTACAGCTGCTCAGCAGAGAGACACAGGAACCTAGTAGGACATGGAGTGAGGACTGGATATGAACAGTGTTGGAACCGTGACAGAGCAGAATTTACCGAAGTACAGTCTAAGTGAATATGTGGCTCGCAAGGTTGGGCTATCCTCATGGGAAAACATGTAATAAGCATTACCTGAGCACTGTTGTAGGAATACAATGTTCTGTACTCTAGCAATGTAAATGCCTTGTGACTGACCACATCATTAATGTGTGCAAAAGATGATAGTATACAGAATGCTCATACAGATGTAACATGTATAGAGTTGAACAAATGTCTAAACTTTTACTGCATACTCCTTTGCCTCCTGCTGCACAGTAGTAAAATGTTATTAATCCCAGCTTCCTGTGTTATTGAGTGTCATTTTGAAAATACGAATGAGTGTTACAGTTTGATTTAAAAGACTTAATTGACAGATGTGTACATTCTAGCATGGGAATAGGTCAAGTCAACCATCACAATGTCCATGTGTACCACATACACACAGCCAGTAACACGCAGTAGTAGTGCATGAAGGCCAATACGACTGTGGGAATAGTACAGGACATATGGCACGTGCCAAGTGCAGATGCATGACACAAACCCCAGGATGGGTGTCCCTGCAAAGAGGAACATGTGCCAACTACACCTCCCACAGATGTACCGGCAATAAAAACACATGGCAAACACACAGACACACTACTGTCCAACACATGACTGCAACGGAGCCTGGTCAAACACCAACATGAAGCATGCACAAACAGGGACTTGAGTAATGTTTGCCTTAACACCCCCCCATAGGCCAAAGAAGAATAGAATGGACATATGCATGTAATGCTGTGAAGGATGTGTGGTAGTCCTCAGTATCACAGTGTTAGGGACACAGATACACTGTCATCAACAGTGACGTATGTGCAACGTACACAGCATACCTGCATGTAATACAGAGGACAATCATGTGCCACAGAAATATACAGTGGCGAAAGAGTATAGTGGATAGACAATTGTAAATGTGACAAACTATGAATATAGGTTCACACGTCCATAGGTACAGGGTAGGCCATCGTCCCAGGCCCAGCCATAATACTACACCATAGTTAGGATGACTTTGCCAACCTTCTGTGCTTCAGATGAAATACCCATGATATTGCTGTATCTCCGTCAAGCACTGATAATGATGTAATCCCTGGCCTATACCTGCAATTCTCCATCCAATGGACAACATACCTGCGAACAAGGCTAGGAAGGATGTCTGTCTCACATGTACTGTGATGTAGATCCACAGCATAATGAGTGTCTGGGTGATATATGTGTCACTCAAACACATCCCATTAATGACCGTGACAAGGTAAATGTCACCTGCCCTAGTGGTTCTGAGGGATGCGGATACAGTAGGTGAAGCATACACATGACATATGGGTTGACATGGCCTCGTATGTCAGGCACAGGTCAACACTAATCAGCAGGTATGTGACGTAATGTGGCAGGGGTCCTACAAGTGGGGCAGCATTACACAAAATGGTGTCATCCTGCATCTGTACAACAATCAACCTATGTGGGCTTCCCAGCTGCTGTAGGTGTATGTTCAGATACAGTCTGAATGGGGCAATGTAGTAGATCATAGGTGTAACACGTAATGGGTACAAGGAGACAATGAACTAGCCTGATGTAGATGTGAATCCCTGCACCAACAGGTGGGCAATGTAGAAGTCCCACACAACCACGATAGCAACGTGTGTGTGGAATGAATGGTGACCGACAAACACTGTCCCCTGATCCCTGGTAATCACCCCTGTGCTGAGTGGACAGCCACCTATATGCTGGACAGGGGTGACCTAGTAGTTCTCCACAGGTATGATGTTGCATTACGTCGCATTTAGCTGTGGGACATGTCCCTGACAGCAGATATGCATACCTGGGAGGCCCCTTTGAAGGATATCTGTGTCAGATGTCTGTCCCACTATGGCACCTGTTTTGCAGTCATCTACAAACACTGTTGCCCATAGCACCCCTGTGTGTGCCTGTACCGTGAAAATGTAGGTGTATGACAGGAGTGCACCCATGGAAGGGCCCCATGGGACACCACTTGTGACAGGCAGTAGGTCTGACATGCTGCCAGCAACTATGACCGTGTGGGTTGTGTCACATAGACAGTTTACAACACATTCTGTGATGTACATGTTCACATCCCAGCCAATGGGTTTATCAACGATACCTGAGGGGGGTAATGTGATGAAGGCCTTTGCCAGGTCGAGGTAGGCTGTATGGACTGCAACACCCCCATCAGTGGCCTCGGCGACTGTCCCGAAAATGTCAACCATGCTTTAAAGGCATGAACCGCTCCTGAACAAGACAAACTGTGTGTGATGCAAAGTATGTATGTCCCCTATGCAGTCATGTACGAGCCGCAGTAAGATCCCTCCCCATGTCTTTGCAGATAGGTCTCCTCAGGGTAATGGGACAGTAATAACCAGCCTCAGTGGAGGTATTGGCCTTGTGACGTGGGACTACAGTTGCCATGTGACACAACCTGGGTACCCTACCTGAGGTGAGGCTACAAAGAAATAGCTGTCCTAACTGTGGGTCCAATTCATAAATGAGATAGTGGAGTACACAGCGGGGTCACCAGCTGGTCTCATGGATGCTATGTCCACTACCCTGGAGAGAGCATGTCCCACCTGTGTGTCACAGAACATTTGGTGACCACAAACCACTGGTACACACATCTCCTCATGTGTGGGGGAGGGTGTGGAGATGTCCTCACTGGACTTGTCAGCCTGTATGTTGGCAATGTGTGTATGTTGAGTAAACCCCACCTCTATGTGAACCCAGTCAGAGCATATGTGGGAGTGAGCTCCCAGGTGTCGAGCATAGCAACTGAAGGTGGTATGATTGTTAGCCAGGTCCATGTAGGTATATCTGTGGAATGTGCCCTGGACAATTTCATGACAGTGTGTAACTCTACACATATGATGACCAAGGGTGTCATACCTCACAAGGTGTCTGCTCCACCTTGTAGTAGCCACCTCCTCGTGTTGTACATCCTGTGTATGGCTGGGGTACACCACACTGGATGCTTGGCATTGGTACAATGAACCACAGTTGGGTAAGTGAATGCCTGGCTCATGCAGTCCTGTAGGTACTGGTAGATGGCAAATGTGATTGATGCAGTGGCTGCCGTACTGTCGACCACTGGCTCAGGGTCCTTAAAGGAGACCACAGTAGTGTGCAGAATTGTGTAGTCTGCCTCTGAGCAAGCAATGTGTATGGTAACTGGCAACACTCACAGCAACGGATGCCAAAAGCAGAAGCCAATGTCCAAATAACATAGATCAACTTCTGCATGACAATATGTCTTATCATACATGTATTGACACGTGTCTGCTAATTACAATTGCAAATGGCCGGTAAGACTGGCCTAACGTTCCCGTGATGTACACAGTCTGGGGGTGTTGTTCCGATAATAAAGTGGCAATACCTCCCAATCGTGACCTCTGGGTATGGTATGAAAGTGGTTGTTAACCTGCAACATTGGATGTAAAGCATTGGGTTCTGGTGTCGGAAGACATGGTTCCTGTAGCACTACACAGTATGGGTAGTCAAGCACACATCCGCGATTGCTGAACACACAGCATCAGTGAAACCCACTGCTCACAAGGACACAGTCCGACAAGCTCTACACTTTAAATATGCACAGTGGTGTCCATTGTCGGACCCAAAAATTGACATCATACCAGATTCACGTCTTCTTTCAATACATACCTGAACTCATTGTCGTCACAGGTACACATATGCACCGCAAGCGTGTTTAATGTTGCTGATAGCTGTCCATGTAATGCAGCACAGATGCACAGAAATACCCAGGGTACCGGGTCCATAGAAATGCGTCCACATCACAGTCCCGCACACATGACGGATGTGTAATGGGTACTGTCAATTGTTGCAGTCAAGGGATTCTGGGTATGTAGACTCTGTGCTCGGTGTTGTTTCGCAGGCAATCCTTTCTCCCGCCCCGTGGGAGGGATGTGTGCGTCGCACCTGCCTTACTCTCCGCTAATAATGCAAACCATACACCGGAGAATGCTAAATGTAGGTGTGGAATATGTACAGCCCTATACTAGTGTCCAGTAGGCAATTGTCATGGATGGACACCCGTATGGCCGGGATGGCACCCACAACTGCAAACCCGGGTAAATGACATAGCCGCGGTAAGGCATAACACAGGAAATACACATAGGGACTACAGTTGACATTCCACATACAAAGCCGGACCGTCATGCCAACACCGGCGTACACAGCACTCAATCTGCCAGCAACAGAATGAGGAGCACCCGCTACCGTACAGCGGAACAGATGTGCGACCTGTGGAACACATACTAATGGCACACACACAACGTCAGGTAGGATATGTAAACTATGGCATTCCCACCTATGAAGACAACATGGTTAAATGAATACATAGATAATCAACATGTTCCGGTGGTGTTATATTGGAAATACAGTGACGGATATGTCCCATTGGGATGTCTGAGGTTTATATGAAGCAGTTGCTAACCAGCATCTTTGGATGTATGTCATTTGTTCACAGTACTAAATCACCTGGTTATGTAGCACCATGTGGAATGGGTAGTCAAACAGACATCCGCGATTGGGGAACATACACCAGCAGTGAAAAGCACTGGGCAGGTGGACACAGTCCAGCAACATCTAACTTGACATATGCACATCGGTGTCCATTGTAGGACCCAAAAATTCTCTTCAGAGAATGCCCGCTAGCTTCCTGCATTACTCACGTGATCTCATTGTCGTCACCACGTCACAGGTACACATATGCACGCAAGCGTGTTCAATGTTGATGATAGCTGTCCATGAAATGCAGCACACATGCACAGAAATACCCAGGGTACCGGGTCCATTGAACTGCGTCCACATCACAGTCCCGCACACATGAAGGATGTGTAATGGGTACTGTCCACTGTTGCAGTCAAGGGAGTCTGGGTATGTAGAATCTGGTCTCGGTGTTGTCTCGCAGGCAATCCTTTGTCCCGCCCCGTGGGAGGGATGTGTGCGTAGCACATGCCTCACTCTCCGCCAATAATGCAAACCATCTACCGGAGAATGCAAAATGCAGGTGTGAAATGTGTACAGCCCTATACCAGTGTCCAGTAGGCAATTCACATGGATGGACAAGCGTATGACTAAGATGGCACCCATAACTGCAAACCCGGTGGAATTACACTGCCGTAGTAAGGCATTACACAAGTAATACACATAGGGACTACAGTTGACATTCCCCATACAACAAACACAGACAACCAGCCGATGAAGTCCAAAGCAAAGACGAGGTACTGTAGAGACCGTCAGTGACCACTCAGAGCACACCAAGAATTAAAGGCAGTCACCATAGTCTATTGGAGCCCACTTCGTCTGCTTCATAAGCAGACTTATTCAGAATACATACAATGCAGTCCAACCTACTACATTTAAAAGCCTTAATTGGTCAGTAAATTAGATGTGCTAGGTACTAATTACATGCCTTAAAGGCAAACAAGCAAACAAACCTTACTTGGGTTACAGATTCCACACAGTGAGGACATCAGACATTGCTTCGAAAGGTACAGTCTTCATCAGAAAATAGAAATATATGTACATATATGAAAGATGAACCAACATAAAATGTTTTCCAAATGTCTGACTGTGTAAGATACATATATATGTCCTACGGATTGTGCCAATATATTAACAGAACTGCAGACACCTAGTAATATAAATGAACCATAATATATACACATAAACCGTATGATTATGACTAATGTAAAATAGACCAACGAAATGTAAAGATTCACAATGTGCTAATGTAAATATTCATTTAGAAGGTTACTTAAATAAATCAATTCAGACATCCATGTCTAAATACTAACACAAGGCCAGCGAGGTGCTTGCCCTCACATGTACTGGGATGTTGTTCCACAGCATAGTGAGTGTCTGGGTGATGAATCTGTCCCAACAACACGTTCGATTAATGACAGTGTCAAGGTGTACGTCAGCTGCCCTTGTGGTTCTGAGGATCTAACTTCTTTACGTGAAGCATAGTCATCAGATCTGGGTTCGACATAGCCTTGTATGCCAGGCACGGGTCACCTCTGGGCAAGTGGTATGCAACTGTATACAGCTGGAATTCTTTCAGTTGGTCAGTATAACACATATACCTGAGACCCTGCATCTGTTTGTCGATGAACTGTTGGTGCCTTTCCAGCTGCTGCAGGTGTTGGGTCAGATACATTCTGAACGGGGCATTGTACCCAATCATAGGTCTAATGAGTGATGAGTACAAGGGGACAATGACCTCCCCTGATCTAGATGTGAATCCCTTCATGATGATGTGGGCAATGCGGAAGGTCTACCTAACTATGTTAGCAACATGTGTGTCTAACGAACGGTTAACAACAACCCGGGTCCCCAGATCACTGGTAACCCCCTCTGTGCTCAGTGGATTGCCACCTATATGGTAGCTAGGGGTAACCTTGTTCTTCCCGAAGGGTATGACTATGCATTTCCTGGCATTTAGCTGTAGGACATGTCTCTGGTACCACTTATCCACATCTGTGAGGCACTCCTGAAGGATATCTGTGTCAGATGTGTGTCTGACTTTGGCACCCGGTTTGCAGTCATCTGCAAACATTGTCACCCATAACCCCCCTGTGTATGCGTGTACATTGGAAACGTAGATGCTGAGAAATAGTGGACCCAGGACTGAGCCCCATGGGACACCACCTGTGACTGGCTGTGAGTATGACATGGCGCCAGCAACTATGGCCATGTGTGTTCTGTGACTTAGGCAGTTTGCAACCCATATGGCGATGTATGGATTTACATTCAAGATGATGGGTTTATCAATTATACCTGAGGGGGGTATTGTGTCGAAGGCCTTTGCCAGGTTGAGGTAGGCTGTATGGACTGCTTTACCCTCATCAATGGCCTTGGTGACTGATTCTACAAAGTGAAACACGTGTAAAAGGCATGATCTGACTCTGACCAAGCTAAACTGGGTTGTATCCAAAGTATGCGAGTCCCCTATGTCTTTATCTATGTGTTCCATTTTGATCCATCCCCATGGCTTTGCAGATAAGGCTTGTCAAACTAATGGTATGTAATAAAACAAATCCAGCGGAGTTAATGCTCAGCGAAGCAGCAAACTGTAGAAGCACAAAATAAACAAAGAGCTGCTGAGCAAGGCAATGGGGGGGGGGGTTTGCCAATAGAAATAAACTCCAAATGCCAAATGTCTCAATGAAAAGATAGCGAACCAGATATGCACACAATAAATTTTATTTGTTAAAAAAGGTTAGCGCTTTCGCAATAGCTTCATCAGACCTAACATAACATAAACCATCTCAATCCAAGCATTTAAATACATACAAAGGCGCCAAAAAGCATCAAGCTCTTTAAAGCTATAGTGCATATTTATAAAATGCATGAGTCAAACATAATAATAAAAAATATATATATAGTAAATATAAGTGAATAAGAAATACATATAATAAAGGCAAGGATGTTAAAAACAAAACATTAAAACATACCAGAATGTATATATAAAGAATCTAAAAACTATAACAAATAAAAGTGGTGGTCCAAACTGCACATATGAAAGCTATCACACTGGCAGGTGGAGACATCCATATGTGAGAGAGGAGGACTTGCTATCATTTCTTATTCTTAAGCCTCCTAGACCTTAGTAGGGGGCGTAGGGGGACCTTCCCATTAAGGCCAGGTGTCAAATCGGCCCTGAACTTAATTATCCAATGTATCTCCCTGGTCTCAGTATAGTTCTTAATATCTCCTCTCCTGTGTGACCTTAAAATCTGTTCCAGAACCCTAAACTTAAACTGGTGTACCATACCCTCCTCCTTAGTGTGTTTTGCCAAAGCATTGTGTATGTTACCCTTCCTTGTATGGTACACATGCTCCCTTATCCTATCTCTCAAAATTCGATTAGTCTTACCTACATAGTAGGCTGGACATGAGGTGCATGTAGCGAGATAGACAACATCCATCGACATACAATTACCTCTAGTCCGAATATGAAAAGTGCCCTGTCCATACGGATACACAAATAAAGGATCAGTTAGTATATAGGAACAAAAATTACACCTATTGCATGCTGTCATGAAGGGCCCTGCCTGCATGGTAGGTGTGTGTAGTTTTTTGGGGTAACAGAGTAACTGTTTAAGATTCTTCTTATTTCGGTAAACAAACTTTGGTCTATCACCTGCTAAACCATTAATAGTGGGATCCACAGATAAAATATGCCAATGTTTGGACACAATATCCTTAACAGATCCAACATCTCTAGTATAACAGATAGGAAAGATGACATTGCCCTCCTTATAGACGCAATCAACACCCCTACTGACCCTACTCTCTTCTGTATAAAGTTCCATCGCCCCCTCTGAAAAATATGGTTTGGCTCTATCTTCCCTAAGACTATGAACTCCATCCATCCCTCTGATGATATCTAAATTGCTGTAACCTCTTTCAGCAAACCTCATGCCCAGATCTTCCAACTCTCTATCCAAATTGGTGTCCCCGGAGTGTATCTAGACATCCGCATGGACTGTCCTTTCACAATGTTGTTGTATACATAGCCAGGGTGCATACTAGAACGATGGAGGAGTGTATTCCTGTGGCAGGTCTTGCGATACACCCCTGTATTGATGATCCCACTCGGTAACTTATCCACATGGATGTCCAGGAACGGAATAGTAGTGTCGGACCAATCCATGGTGAAACACAAAAATGTGTTAGAGGTGTTAATCCACTCATGGAACCGCTTCAACTGTTCTGGTGTACCTCTCCAGATAAAAAAGAGATCATCTACAAAACGCCTGTAAAATGGGATGAACTCCTTGAAGAGCTCATTCTGGAAGAGATGGCAATACTCCCATTCTGCCATGACCAGGTTGGCGTAGCTATTCGCACATGAAGTGCCCATAGCTACGCCATCTCGTTGTAGAAAAATTCTGTCATGGAAACAGAAGAGATTGGACTCCAAAATTGTCCCCAGCAACAAGACAATCAATCCAATGTCATAATCCAGGGGGATGGTGGACCTCCTCAGGTAGGCGTCAATCATCTCTATACCCTGTTGATTCGGTATAACGGTGAAAAGTGACTGTACATCCATGGTCACCCAAATAATATCTGAAACATTGGGACAATCTCGGATGTGCTGATACAAATCTAGCAAAAACTGCTTAGTGTCCCTAAGGATAAATGGATTGGCATCGACCAGAGGTCTAAGTTGGGCTTCAACAAATAGAGAAAGAGGTTCAGTAGACCATCCCCTCCCAGCAACAATGGGTCTCATGGGGGGACAGCATCGATCTTTGTGGACCTTGGGCAGGCCCTGAATGGTGGGAATCAAAGGATGAGGAACATAGAGATAGTCGAAAAGAGCCTGGTCAATGGCTCCTTCATTCAAGAGACCAAGGAGTGTGGAATGTATCGTGTAAATCATGGTATCAACTTCTCTATTGGTAATGGGGGCATAGAACCTATCATCCGCCAACATCTGTAACATGTCGTGACTATACCTATCTGTGTCGAAGACCACCATGCCACCACCCTTATCCGCTGGTCGAATGACAATGTCACGATTATGACACAAAGAACGTAAGGCCATTCGTTGTCGGTAATTGAGATTAAATCTCCTATACCTACTAAAAGACCCTTTCTGATTCATTTTGTAAATATCGTCTTCAACCAGCTTGCTATATGCAGCCACTAGGGGGTGTACCGGGGGAACGAAAGTACTGGGTGTCCTAAAAATAGAATCATGCAAAATAGTGCCTGTATTCTCTTTAAAAAATATCTTAAGAGATAGATTCCTAATAAATAGTTTAAAATCCTTTAACGTTTCTTCATACCTACTGTCCATCGTGGGAATGAACGTGAGGCCTCTGGATAGAACTTCTATCTCACAGTCACTCAATATATAATTAGATAGATTAAAAACAATACCTACTGTTTCACCTCCCACATTTTCTTGATTGTCCGAGTGGGCTGTCTCTCTGGGGACAGCTTCCTCTTGTATCTCCCCTTGTTGCTCGGATAGGCTCTCTCCCCACTGGCAGTGACCCTGATGGGAAAAGGGCATCTAGTCTTAACCTGCTGTGGAGTGTGTGAGTCGGGACTCCGTTCAGGGTTGGGACCATTAATAACTCTATTGTTCATCGAGCTGAATGTCTTCCTCCTAACAACTGGTTCAAGACTAAGATTGTGTGTATTATCACTGACATCAATGCGTGCATTAACATCAAGATTGGTCACTTCTGTAAGGTCTCTAGTGGAAGTCGAACCAGCAGATTCAACAGATTCAACAGTGTTCACAACATCAACAGTAACTGCAGTGATATTCTCCACATTAGAAACCAAGTTGTCACCTAAATCATTAGCAGGTATGACATCAGTGGTAGAAACACTCCCATTCCCTCTAGTGACATTAATACGTGCATCCCTAACTAAAACATTACTAGTACCATTAGTAGATATACCATTGTCCATTGTGTGGTTCCTGGGCCAAGTGAATATATTGCCCAAACGGAAATCCATACTGTCCCTCTGCAGCTTCGTTCTCTTTTGATGAAAGAGACGCTCATACATATTCACATTGTCCAACATGGAGCCCAGCACTTGATCCACCACTGAAACCGGATAGTCAGTGAGGATACTGTTCTTCGTTTTCCTGATATCCTCCCTAAGTTTCTCCTCAACCGGGAGAAAAAAAGCATTCATTAGCTTCATGTAGTTGAGGCTTACCTCAATGTTGAGCTGCTGCCAGTCATATAGAAGTTCCGGATACAGTGTGCCAGTCGTTGGCATCTTCAAGACCCTAAGTCCCCTCGGTACAATCCGGCGTTGTATGCAGACCTCAAAATGTTGTCGCTGGGTCTGCATACGCTTCAGTTTAAACAATTCCTGCTCGAGTTGTTCAACAGCACTGTTCAGTCCGATCTCATGCATTTTATAAATATGCACTATAGCTTTAAAGAGCTTGATGCTTTTTGGCGCCTTTGTATGTATTTAAATGCTTGGATTGAGATGGTTTATGTTATGTTAGGTCTGATGAAGCTATTGCGAAAGCGCTAACCTTTTTTAACAAATAAAATTTATTGTGTGCATATCTGGTTCGCTATCTTTTCATTGAGACATTTGGCATTTGGAGTTTATTTCTATTGGCAAACCCCCCCCCCATTGCCTTGCTCAGCAGCTCTTTGTTTATTTTGTGCTTCTACAGTTTGCTGCTTCGCTGAGCATTAACTCCGCTGGATTTGTTTTATTACTTTTCCGTTTACTCTGTGGGCTTGTATTTTCCAGTGGAGGCATGATCTGAGGGGGACCTGGAACCATTGAATTGCCGTACACAGTGTCGGACAACAAGGAAGTATGTACGACACCACGTCCGTTTTTGGACCGCTATGCTGATTGCCTACGTATTGAAAGGAACCCTTTAGCGTCTTTTGTGGATATAGACGAGGGCTCAGGAACATTTAACTCGTTGGATTATGATCGGGACGGACTGAACAGTGCTGTTGAACAACTCGAGCAGGAATTGTTTAAACTGAAGCGTATGCAGACCCAGCGACAACATTTTGAGGTCTGCATACAACGCCGGATTGTACCGAGGGGACTTAGGGTCTTGAAGATGCCAACGACTGGCACACTGTATCCGGAACTTCTATATGACTGGCAGCAGCTCAACATTGAGGTAAGCCTCAACTACATGAAGCTAATGAATGCTTTTTTTCTCCCGGTTGAGGAGAAACTTAGGGAGGATATCAGGAAAACGAAGAACAGTATCCTCACTGACTATCCGGTTTCAGTGGTGGATCAAGTGCTGGGCTCCATGTTGGACAATGTGAATATGTATGAGCGTCGTCTCTTTCATCAAAAGAGAACGAAGCTGCAGAGGGACAGTATGGATTTCCGTTTGGGCAATATATTCACTTGGCCCAGGAACCACACAATGGACAATGGTATATCTACTAATGGTACTAGTAATGTTTTAGTTAGGGATGCACGTATTAATGTCACTAGAGGGAATGGGAGTGTTTCTACCACTGATGTCATACCTGCTAATGATTTAGGTGACAACTTGGTTTCTAATGTGGAGAATATCACTGCAGTTACTGTTGATGTTGTGAACACTGTTGAATCTGTTGAATCTGCTGGTTCGACTTCCACTAGAGACCTTACAGAAGTGACCAATCTTGATGTTAATGCACGCATTGATGTCAGTGATAATACACACAATCTTAGTCTTGAACCAGTTGTTAGGAGGAAGACATTCAGCTCGATGAACAATAGAGTTATTAATGGTCCCAACCCTGAACGGAGTCCCGACTCACACACTCCACAACAGGTTAAGACTAGATGCCCTTTTCCCATCAGGGTCACTGCCAGTGGGGAGAGAGCCTATCCGAGCAACAAGGGGAGATACAAGAGGAAGCTGTCCCCAGAGAGACAGCCCACTCGGACAATCAAGAAAATGTGGGAGGTGAAACAGTAGGTATTGTTTTTAATCTATCTAATTATATATTGAGTGACTGTGAGATAGAAGTTCTATCCAGAGGCCTCACGTTCATTCCCACGATGGACAGTAGGTATGAAGAAACGTTAAAGGATTTTAAACTATTTATTAGGAATCTATCTCTTAAGATATTTTTTAAAGAGAATACAGGCACTATTTTGCATGATTCTATTTTTAGGACACCCAGTACTTTCGTTCCCCCGGTACACCCCCTAGTGGCTGCATATAGCAAGCTGGTTGAAGACGATATTTACAAAATGAATCAGAAAGGGTCTTTTAGTAGGTATAGGAGATTTAATCTCAATTACCGACAACGAATGGCCTTACGTTCTTTGTGTCATAATCGTGACATTGTCATTCGACCAGCGGATAAGGGTGGTGGCATGGTGGTCTTCGACACAGATAGGTATAGTCACGACATGTTACAGATGTTGGCGGATGATAGGTTCTATGCCCCCATTACCAATAGAGAAGTTGATACCATGATTTACACGATACATTCCACACTCCTTGGTCTCTTGAATGAAGGAGCCATTGACCAGGCTCTTTTCGACTATCTCTATGTTCCTCATCCTTTGATTCCCACCATTCAGGGCCTGCCCAAGGTCCACAAAGATCGATGCCGTCCCCCCATGAGACCCATTGTTGCTGGGAGGGGATGGTCTACTGAACCTCTTTCTCTATTTGTTGAAGCCCAACTTAGACCTCTGGTCGATGCCAATCCATTTATCCTTAGGGACACTAAGCAGTTTTTGCTAGATTTGTATCAGCACATCTGAGATTGTCCCAATGTTTCAGATATTATTTGGGTGACCATGGATGTACAGTCACTTTTCACCGTTATACCGAATCAACAGGGTATAGAGATGATTGATGCCTACCTGAGGAGGTCCACCATCCCCCTGGATTATGACATTGGATTGATTGTCTTGTTGCTGGGGACAATTTTGGAGTCCAATCTCTTCTGTTTCCATGACAGAATTTTTCTACAACGAGATGGCGTAGCTATGGGCACTTCATGTGCGAATAGCTACGCCAACCTGGTCATGGCAGAATGGGAGTATTGCCATCTCTTCCAGAATGAGCTCTTCAAGGAGTTCATCCCATTTTACAGGTGTTTTGTAGATGATCTCTTTTTTATCTGGAGAGGTACACCAGAACAGTTGAAGCGGTTCCATGAGTGGATTAACACCTCTAACACATTTTTGTGTTTCACCATGGATTGGTCCGACACTACTATTCCGTTCCTGGACATCCATGTGGATAAGTTACCGAGTGGGATCATCAATACAGGGGTGTATCGCAAGACCTGCCACAGGAATACACTCCTCCATCGTTCTAGTATGCACCCTGGCTATGTATACAACAACATTGTGAAAGGACAGTCCATGCGGATGTCTAGATACACTCCGGGGGACACCAATTTGGATAGAGAGTTGGAAGATCTGGGCATGAGGTTTGCTGAAAGAGGTTACAGCAATTTAGATATCATCAGAGGGATGGATGGAGTTCATAGTCTTAGGGAAGATAGAGCCAAACCATATTTTTCAGAGGGGGCGATGGAACTTTATACAGAAGAGAGTAGGGTCAGTAGGGGTGTTGATTGCGTCTATAAGGAGGGCAATGTCATCTTTCCTATCTGTTATACTAGAGATGTTGGATCTGTTAAGGATATTGTGTCCAAACATTGGCATATTTTATCTGTGGATCCCACTATTAATGGTTTAGCAGGTGATAGACCAAAGTTTGTTTACCGAAATAAGAAGAATCTTAAACAGTTACTCTGTTACCCCAAAAAACTACACACACCTACCATGCAGGCAGGGCCCTTCATGACAGCATGCAATAGGTGTAATTTTTGTTCCTATATACTAACTGATCCTTTATTTGTGTATCCGTATGGACAGGGCACTTTTCATATTCGGACTAGAGGTAATTGTATGTCGATGGATGTTGTCTATCTCTACATGCACCTCATGTCCAGCCTACTATGTAGGTAAGACTAATCGAATTTTGAGAGATAGGATAAGGGAGCATGTGTACCATACAAGGAAGGGTAACATACACAATGCTTTGGCAAAACACACTAAGGAGGAGGGTATGGTACACCAGTTTAAGTTTAGGGTTCTGGAACAGATTTTAAGGTCACACAGGAGAGGAGATATTAAGAACTATACTGAGACCAGGGAGATACATTGGATAATTAAGTTCAGGGCCGATTTGACACCTGGCCTTAATGGGAAGGTCCCCCTACGCCCCCTACTAAGGTCTAGGAGGCTTAAGAATAAGAAATGATAGCAAGTCCTCCTCTCTCACATATGGATGTCTCCACCTGCCAGTGTGATAGCTTTCATATGTGCAGTTTGGACCACCACTTTTATTTGTTATAGTTTTTAGATTCTTTATATATACATTCTGGTATGTTTTAATGTTTTGTTTTTAACATCCTTGCCTTTATTATATGTATTTCTTATTCACTTATATTTACTATATATATATTTTTTATTATTATGTTTGACTCATGCATTTTATAAATATGCACTATAGCTTTAAAGAGCTTGATGCTTTTTGGCGCCTTTGTATGTATTTAAATGCTTGGATTGAGATGGTTTATGTTATGTTAGGTCTGATGAAGCTATTGCGAAAGCGCTAACCTTTTTAACAAATAAAATTTATTGTGTGCATATCTGGTTCGCTATCTTTTCATTGAGACATTTGGCATTTGGAGTTTATTTCTATTGGCAAACCCCCCCCCCCATTGCCTTGCTCAGCAGCTCTTTGTTTATTTTAAACTAATGGTATGGTAATAACCAGGGTCAGTGGAGGCACCATCTATGTGGAGTGTGACTACAGTCGCCCTGTGCTACTACTCGGGTACGTATCCTGAGGTGAGGCTAAGATTAAACAGCTGTCCTAAGTGTGGGTTTAATTCCCCATAGAGTTCCTGGAGTACACAGCTGGGACACCATCTGGACCCATGGATGCTGTGTTGACTGCCTTGGGGCTGGATGTGGGTAATGCTGGACATACCCACGGCAGACGTGGCGCGTTCCCGAGTCCGATGCCCAAGGGACCACACACATAGCCGGCCTTAGGCAAAGGCCAAGTAGGTAGCCGTCTAGGGTGTTGCTCTACTCGGGGCACCTTTCCAGACTCTATTTGGTGTAGGTAGACCAGGAGGGGGGTAGCGGGTGATGTATCAGTGGCAACTTCTGCCTAGGGCACCACTTAAACTAAGGCCACTCTTCCCGTGGGTAATACAGCAGTACCCACACCCAGACGCGGGTCATTGCTAGGGTCATTGCTAGTATGGCATATCATCTATGTCAAGAAACCATATATCCCCAGACATAATGGCACAGCATAATGCCTGTTCGCCGCCCAAAGGCAGACATACGTCACCCGCGGCGGTGCGGACGTACTGCGCGAGATGTCCGTTAACAATGTCGACATTGTCTCGCTTTGTGAAACAAACTCCACATAGACATTCAATACTAAACAGCGACGGAGAACCCGATGTCCTCGTGGCTGAGCTGTTCAACCTGTTCCACCATGTTAAATGTGTGTAGCACAGCGGAACCGGCCCAAACCAAGCAACGGACATGTCTGTGGCTCAGTGAAAGTCGTCACGCAATGGTAAACCCTTGTAATATTGCGACACAGGCCATACATATGGAGGGTTAGTAATGGAAATTGGTCCGTTCGACCAGACCGTGTGCAATTAGTATAACAAGATCTACAACGGGTACACCGGCCAATCGGCGCACACGGTTACGAATAATTGGGGGGGGGCCGTGACATGGTACCATGGACACGGACAAAACGTGCCCATGTGACTCATCTAACATTCGTACAGGGTCAGGGCAGTCCCGTACAGTGGTCGGACAAGACCAAACCCAAAGCACCACAGCAACACCCTGACAATCGAAGGCCTGTATGCGTATGGGATATAAGCACCTGTCATCTGAACAGCCCTGCGGTGACGACATATGCATCCTGGGCCATGAGCGAGGGGGAATTAGGAATGTTCAACATGCAGTACCGCACCTTTCCCAGCAGGAGAATGGATGCCTGTGGCGTGCGTGTGTGCGGGGGGGGATATGTAAATGTACATAGGTACCATGGGTATGCATATTAATGACAACGAACAGCTAACGTGTACTGGTCACAGTAACCGGCAAACGTGAATGCAGTCACGTTTGAATTACGACTATAGAACATATAGATGTGCACATGTACGTAATGCGTCCATGCTGCAAAGACTGTTACATATATAAAGCTGTAAGTGCTTTCTGCACACGTCCGTCAACCGGATCAGACATATGTTACTGGAATAGTCACAACTAACGCAAAACACGTAACCACACAGACACTGTAAACATATATAAACGGACTACGGATATGCATGTGCGCCTGCGCGTAACCCACAATCCGGACATGCGAGTGTGCGTGTGTGATCCAGTGGAACCAGGGAAGGTTAAGGATGTCTCCTCCACACATTTACATTCATAATTGTAAAATATATGCTTAAATAGTACTTATTGATTCCATGCTTTGTTATCGTAATGCTACTATTATACACATTGATATACAATATCCTGATCAACACACTACATTCTAAGGTGCACTCACAACAATTATCAACTATGTGTCAGGATACTGATTGTATTTACCAATATTGTATATATATTAACACATTGTTGCCGTATTATTGTTTCCATGAAGTAAGGCATGCAACACTGATATGTATATGTCACGTTATAATCAAGACTTGGAGCACTGTCCACCTAACTATGAGCAGGTTTATTGATTATTTCACTTTAAACTGACTCTGAAGGAAGTGTATAAGGGACGGCTATGTCATGCATTCCGTACTCCGACGATGCCCCATGTTAGTAGGTGAAAGAGCTCAGTATCCTTTCACTGTGGAGTCTATCGTATTTGACAGTGTCTGTTTTTGCCGATATATGTTCCATAATGTCGTTTATGAAGATGGGCAGGACGCAAGGTTTGCTGTATTTCCGCATACTGGCACGTGGATATAGATAGGCCATGTAATACAAACGATGGGTAGTCAAGCAGACATCCACGATTGGGGAACATACAGCGGCAGTCAATACCACTGGCCAGATGGTGACAGTCCAACACGTTCTACACTTTACAAATGCACATCGGTGTCCATTGTAGGACTCCAAAAATTACGGCGTTTGCTCCGTTATCCATCGGGATCGGCCAATCAGAATACTAACCGTGACTACGGCACAGCTAGACATATGCACCACCAGCGTGTTTAAGGTTGATGATACCTGTCCATGACATGCAGGACATATGAACAGAGGTCCCCAGACTGCCGTGTCCATACATGTGCGTCCATATCCCAGTTCCGCACACATGAAGGATGTGTCATGCGTACCGTGGGGGGTTGCAGCCATGGTATCCTGGGTATGCAAAATGGGGCTCGGTGTTGTTTGGCAGATAATCCGTTGTCCCGCCCCGTGGGAGGGCTGCGGGTACAGGACGTGCCTTAGTCCCCACTAAGGATGCAAAGCATCCACTGGTAATGCTAAAGGCAGGTGTGAAATGTGTTCAGCCCTACAGTGTCCAGTAGGCATTTCCCAAGGATGGACAAACGTACGGACAAGATGGCACCCATAATAGCAAACCTGGTGGAATCACACAGCCGTAGTAAGGCATAACACAGGACATACAGATGGAAACAACAGTAGATACACCCCATAGACATCCATCCTGCCGTGCGAATCCCAGCGTACACAGCAGCCAAGGTGCTATCAAGTATGTGGGGATCTCCCGCTTCCACTCTGCGGAACATACGTGCGACCTGTGGAACACATATTAATGGCACACCAACAACGTCAACTAGGAAGGTCATACTATGGTTAAAATATGGCGTTCCCACACATAAATAACATACTGTCATGAATAAATAGGTTCTACATGTACCGGCTGTGTTATAATGACAATACAGTGGCGGATAGTTCACAATGGTACCTCTGCGGATTACTTAAAGCGGTTGCCAACCTGCAGTACTACAGTAACACCATATGGGTAAATTGTGGAAGGACACGGGTTCCGTAGCACTACATAATATGGGTAGGCGGACAGACATCCGGGACTGGGGAACATACGGCGGCAGTCAAACCCACTGGCCGAATGGACACAGTCCAACATGTTCTAAACTTTACATATGCACATCGGTGTCCATTGCAGGACCCAAAAATTACTCCTTAAGTAAGTGTGGGCAGCATAGTGTGAACCGGAAGAGGTGACAGCCGTGACTACGGCACAGGTAGATATATGCATCACAAGCGTCTTCAAGGGTGATGACAGCCGTCCATGAAATGCAGGACATATGAATAGGACTCCCCAGGCTGCTGCGTCCATACACGTACGTTCACATCCCATTTCCGCACACATGAAGGGTGTGCAAGGGGTACTGTCGAGGGTTGCAGACATGGGATCGTGGGTATGCAAAAATGGGTGTCGGTGTGGATTGGCAGATGATTCGTTGTCCCGCCCCGTGTGCGGGACGTGGCCATGGCATATGCGTTACTCCGCAATACTAATACCGATCATCCACCGGAAATGGAGAATGCAGCTGTGAAATGTTGACAGCCCGATACTAGTGTCCAGTAGGCAGTTCCCATGGATGGACAGACGTACGGCCAAGATGGCACCCATAGCTGCAAACCTGGGGGAATCCCACAGCTGTTGCAAGGCATAACCCAGGGAATACAGATAGGGTCTACAGTAGACACTCCTCATTCAAAGCCAGACCGCTGGGCAGATACCGGCGTACACAGCACTCAATCTGCCAGCACATCTATGGGGATCACACGCTTCCATACAGTGGAACAGATGGGTCACCTGTGTAAACATACCAATGGCACAATCTCCACGTCTGCTGGGAATGACATACGATGGTCAAACTATGGCGTTGCCACCAATGAAAGACATCCTTTGGTGAATTAATAGGATTGATGTCAATAGACCATGGCAAACACCCAATGAACAGGGAAGACTTGCTGGCACCCTATGGCCACAAACCATGTCACACATAGGTAGATGGAACAGTCAACTTAAACATTTCGTCCACGACAGGTGCATATGGTATCCAAAGGTACTTCATAGACATGTATGCGCTATCACCCGTTGGCCCCGTGAGACTTACACATAACATGGAAGTATCCAGGCTTTAAATGTCCACCCTTACACTTCCATTTGTCACTGTCTATGCGAGCAATGGAGATGTAGCCACAGCATAGAAAGCAGAGACGTACTGCTAACGAAACACACACATGTCAACATCACAGAAAGCATACTATGAACACACGTATTACATGATATTGTACTATGAAACACAAACAAACCAGCAACCTGCAGCAAGAATAGTCCCCATAGTTCGACACAACACAAGTCTTCGTAACATTTAAACAGTTCATTAAAACATGCAACGTTTTCGTTGTTTCCACAACGTGTGCAGAAAAAAAGCTATGTCTAAGAATGTCCACAATCAACAATGTGAGTCTTAACATGATTTTAAATATCACACTGTTGATTGTGAACACTTTAAGGATTTGCTTATTCAGTTGTATTTGCGAAAGCAACGGAAACACACACACACACGGAAGGGACGGGAGATGAACCTACGCATATTTACATGAACTCAGTACAGTATGAAGCATTTACAGAAAGCGCTACCGAGTTAACTGACGTGAGCGCTGTCAGAGGCATACTTGTAGACTGGTGACGTCACCCGCAAGACAATAGTTGGCATTAGCAAGGGCATGTGTTGCGGAGCGTCTAAAAGCATAATCAGTCGCAGAGGCAGCTGGAAACACACACACACAGAGACACACACACACGGAAGGGACGGGGGACGAACCTACGCCTATCTACATGAACACACTACAGTATGAAGCATTTACAGAACGCGCTACCGACTTTACTGAACAGAGCGCTGTCACACGCATACTTGTAGGCTGCTGTCGTCACCCGCCACTCAATAGTTGGCAATAGCCAACGCATGTCTTGCGCGGCGTCTAAAAGCATAATCAGTCGCAGAGGCAGCTGGAAACACACACACACAGAGACACACACACACGGAAGGGAAGGGGGACGAACCTACGCCTATCTACATGAACACACTACAGTATGAAGCATTTACAGAACGCGCTACCGACTTTACTGAACAGAGCGCTGTCACACGCATACTTGTAGGCTGCTGGCGTCACCCGCAAGACAATAGTTGGCAATAGCCAAGGCATGTGTTGCGGAGCGTCTAAAAGCATAATCAGTCGCAGAGGCAGCTGGAAACACACACAGAGAGACACACACACACGGAAGGGATGGGGGACGAACCTACGCCTATCTACATTAACACACTACAGTATGAAGCATTTACAGAACGCGCTACCGACTTTACTGAACAGAGCGCTGTCACACGCATACTTGTAGGCTGCTGACGTCACCCGCAAGACAATAGTTGGCAATAGCCAAGGCATGTGTTGCGGAGCATCTAAAAGCATAATCAGTCGCAGAGGCAGCTGGAAACACACACACACAGAGACACACACACACGGAAGGGACGGGGGACGAACCTACGCCTATCTACATTAACACACTACAGTATGAAGCATTTACAGAACGCGCTACCGACTTTACTGAACAGAGCGCTGTCACACGCATACTTGTAGGCTGCTGACGTCACCCGCAAGACAATAGTTGGCAATAGCCAAGGCATGTGTTGCGGAGCATCTAAAAGCATGATCAGTCGCAGAGGCAGCTGGAAACACACACACACACACACACACAGAGACACACACACACACACACACACACGGAAGGGACGGGGGACGAACCTACGCCTATCTACATGAACACACTACAGTATGAAGCATTTACAGAACGCGCTACCAAGTTTACTGAGCAGAGCGCTGTCAGGAGGCATACCCCTACGTGAGTGGTATCATTTGCAGAGGCAATGCGCCCTATCGGGAGTTAGGACAGAGTGCGCAGTCACGCAGTCTGTTACCATCCCAAGGTCACCGTACAGTAACACGTTAGTGCTGCAGTCGGGAATACCAAGTAACTACTGATCAGTACATCACTGCCTACTGGGCATGCTCAGACACTTAGACTCGGCACAGAGCAGACATGCATACACATGGTGCGACGGCATGGGTGGCGGAATGTGGACCGTCGTGTGTGTCCAGCCACACAACAGAAACCTGGCCATGCCACAGACGTGGCCGTTGCGTAGGGGATACAGGCATGCACCCGGGGTATAACTGCAGACGGGCAGGGTGTGCACTGTGCTGTGTGTCTATCTACACAGCTGCCTACTGGGCATGCTCAGACAATTAGAGTCGGCACAGAGCAGACATGCATACACATGGTGCGACGGCATGGGTGGCGGAATGTGGACCGTCCTGTGTGTCCAGCCACACAACAGCAACCCGGCCATGCCACAGACGTGGCCGTTGCTGCGGGGAATATCTAGGTGCAATTAACCATGTGTAGGACTGGCCTACAGTTTGTTGCATGCTACAGACAACCCTCCCAAACACAGGATACTTTCACAGATGTCCTGAGGACACTGGTGAGTGGGCATGCTCTCACAACAGCACCGTATTGGGTGACATGAACCACCCATACATAGCCTGGGAACATTACCCATGGCACAACACACTACGCCAGCGGTCCCAGGTGTTCACACACCTGGCCACTGTTAAACAGCCATGCACCATACATACTAGGGGGGGATGTCTGACAGTTCTGCCCATCACACGTGGTGAGGATATGCCCCACACAGGATGTACAGCCCTCAATGGTGATGCAAGACCGTATAGTGGATCCACTGGTCATCCACATCCTGTAACCAACACCAGCATGGGGGACCTCAGTGATGACCTCTCCACAGAAAACCACACACATCATACGACCGGTGTGGTACCCTACAAGTCCTCCATGCCAGTGTTGAACACAGGCCAGACCGGCAAATGCCTAACGAATGCCTTCTCTGAGCACCCACATGCATGTCTGCAACAGGCAAACATGATGACATCAGGACCTTGTCCACCACAGGTAGGCACATGGTGTGGTGGACCGCAGCCACTGACTACCTGTACATCAACAGTTGGAGCTAATACATGGCAGAGCAATGACAGTACCAGGGAAACCATCACCCATTCATACCGGCGTCACCATACGGCCCCACATACCATCATCCATGGCCGCTTGTGGGAGTGGTACTGCAGAGGGCACATGAGACAACCATAGGGCCTTCCCTAACTGTGGTAAGGACATGGTTGGGGGCACACAGACTTGGCTGGAAATGGTCCAGAATGGTACAACAGTCACTGCACCCACAGACATTGTCTGCAAACCAGCGGACATGTTCCATGCATACACCCCCCCCCAAGAGGGAACATATCCATCCCACCAGAGTGTATCCTCCCAGACATCTCATATGGCCTGGAGTGATCCCATATCTCTATGGCGGTTGACACGTCAGCAATGGGCACTGATAGTGTCCCTGGCTGTGTGCTACCCATCCTCATTGAGGCCCTCGGCCCACACATGCGGCCACTGTGTCATGTTAGCCTTACTATGGGCTATGTCCCCAATGGATGCCATATGGCATCTGTGGTCCCACTATGCCAGGGTTGTGCTCTTATGGACTGTCGGCAGCCACACCCTATACGCTTGACAAGCCTTGTCTGCAAAGCTGTGGGGAGGTCCATACAGGTGGCCATGGTTACAGATAGCGGTGTACAGCCAATAGCGGAACATACCCACAACTACATAGTCAAGGGCGGATCCTGCCTCCCGAACCTGCTCGTCCTGTCTGGAGTGGTCACCAAGGCCATTGATGGGGATACGTGGGTTTGCACACAGTACCATGACCTGGTGGGAGCGTTCAGAGCACACTACACATGGGACCCATGGAAAGGCTCGCCAGCATACATGTGGGGACATATGTCACCCGATGCTTCTCAGACAGGTTGGAGGTCACACCACACAGGGTTGGTGCTCAAGGTGCCTTGTCACACTCATATCTGGACCCAGTGGAGGCCCACAGGGCTCACTCCTGGGCCCCCTGCCATATGGCATCCGACCTTCCAATGTGCATGCAATCATAGGGGGATTGTAGCAGACAAGGTGTGCAGATGACTACGCACCGGCCAACATACCCAACACCCCACGTTACAGGGACATCCACCTAGGGCGTCATAGACATGGATGACTGGTGCCAGAGCCATGGCCTGCTACTAAATGCCAGAGAAGGTGCAGCACTACCCAGTGTGAAGGACATGTTCATCCCAATGTCACATGTAGGTGGTACACCATTAAAGATGGTGGACATGTTCAGGGAAATGGCTACCACACCTGTCGGCAACCTCTGTCAACACACACAATGGCAATGTGGGTGTGAAGACATTCCATTGTGGCCTCCTGGTCTGGATGGAATCGCAACCACATCAGGGGTGTTCATTGTACCCCTGTACACATCACACACCAGAGCAATGACTGCGTACAATGGCACATGTGGCCTGGGGCTAACCTGACGCCTGCAGCACTCGGAAGGACATAAGCGTTCCACAAGACGGGGATGACGGTGCTAGGACATGTGTCACAAGCTGCACGGCCAAGGGGACACCGGCTGTAAATCTTCACAGCACATCTGATCCGTGGTGATCTGTGCCTGGCATACACGGCCATGTCTGACCTGGGTGACATGGGCACATTCCACCTCCCAGGCTCCATGCAAACACGGGCACAGAAGCGACTGTCAAACACCTCAACACAAAGATGAGTGTGACGTGCTGGGGGAACAGGGTTAACGGCCAGACACCCCCTACAACACGGGGAGGAGTGCCAGGCCATGTGAAGGAAAGGCCCTGACTGCCTTCGTCCAGGACTGCTAATGGCGTGTGGATGTGTGACGATAGTTATGCGCCAGGCAACATCTGTGTGTCACTGCTAGACCAGGGACTGGGGACTGATGGATATGGCATCCCCATCCTGAGGGGTGTTAGACGCCACACACAGTCATGCTAGGTCCACACATGTCGTAGGGCACATATCCTGTTACGTTCATGTGCGCCTATGTAGCTATGTAGGGGTCCATGCTGGATGCGGGTAACTGTGCTATGCTGATGTTGCCAGACATGCCTGTGGGTACCCCACGACTACGTGGGGAACTAATTACAGTGCTCCCAGTAGGCACGTGCAAGTACACCATCAGTATCATACGGGTTAACTGCACCGACATGGTGCTACACATGTAACCACCACACATACTGTGTACACATATCAATGAATGCTGCACCTGTCCTGCATGGTATGTCTGCTGCATGATGTCCGTGCACAACCCACATCACATACACACCTGTCACCAGCCATACACACACACCACAACATACACATCACGTACTATGCGGACACAGGTATCACATACACCTCTCACTATCGTGTCCACCCTGTGCATCAGAATATGTTAGCTTAACCGTGCAGTGATGGTGTAGCTCACAGTTATGCGGCAGAGACTTCATCATATGCACAGGGTGATATGTGTGCCACAGGCATGGGCTGTACCAATGGATGACATCATGTGTGTGTGTAAGGGCCTGTGCATTGAGTGGGCATGACTATGTAGATTGCATGTGGGTGTGGTGGAGCCCTACAGTTGTGTCTGCTGTGTGTGGGTGTGTGTGTACACAGTTCAGTCATCTGTGATGCCTACACGGGGTATGCTTGGCAGCCCCTGACTGTACAGTGCAGGTGTTACGGCTCACTGTGTCCGCCCGGCGTCGGCGTGACCTGCGCCTGCCTGGGGTCGCACGGGCACGACCGGGTGGAGGTACGGACTGTCCACTCTCCGATGTCACATGTCCGCTGGAAACGTGCCCATGACGGGGCCATCCAGGGCCACGTCCACGTGGCCTGCTCTGTCCTGGTGTGGATGGTGTAGTAGCAGCTGCACTGCTGCTGCTACCAGCACTGTCTGGGTGGGCATGGGAGGTGGCACGCTGTCGCTGACCTGCAGCAGGTGGTGTTGCTGGCACACGCCCGTGCCCTATGCCTCACCCCTACCTGGGTTTCCTGCACGGACTGCGCACGCTCAAGGATGGCCATGCCTCGGTCGAGGATACCAGCCATGTCACCCAATCTCCTATCCAGAACATCGGCAAGATGCTGTTGTGCATTCGCCAATGCCTGGATGTTGTCATTCAAGGTACGGATTGCGGACCTCTGCAGCCGCGGCCCTTCCTGGTTCTGCCGTTCGGCGCGTGCCTGCGCCGCCATTACAGTCTGGAACATGCGTCTGGTTATACCAGCTGCTGCACCCTGTACGGCAGGTGTATGTCTAGCGGTGCTGCCCTACGAGCAGCACCTGCCACATGCCTGCGTGGCACTGCACCAGTCCTTACACTGGCAACATCGTGTGTACCCACACCTTCTGCAGCCACCACACATTCCTGCTCGGGGCCAAGAGGCGCTGACTGACCGTCATCTATGGGCAGCGGTGTTGGGGTATGTCGGCATCTGAACCGTGGCGGGGTTGAAAGGGGCGTATGTGTGATGTTCTCCGGTGGCACAGTGTCTGCCTGTGTCGACCCTGCCTGTGCCTCATGCACATGGTCATCACCACTAGTATCTGTGGGGACACTAGCATCAGATTGTCCGCAGGAGGGAACTCACCTACAGCACCTGTCAATACAAAGACATACCATCGGTTACAATACAGACACACACACACACACACACACACACACACACACACACACACACACACACACACACACACACACAGCATGCATGTGATAATGCAGGTGGCATGCAGCATTCACACAACACAGACCAGTGAATGCAGACCAGACATTCATAGTGGCAGTATGTACACTGCCCTGGTGGGGACAGTACAACAGGCAGGTGTCATTTAGTAGGCATGCAGTACACACATTCATGGTAGTTCGCATGCATCAGCATGATACACCGTGTGGCCGCAGGCGAGTTGAGAGTACACATGGCTGCCGACACTATGTAATGTACACCGCAAACATGTGCGGTATCATGTGGACATGTGGCGACGATGGTGTCCCACCGCATGCACCACA
This sequence comes from Protopterus annectens, assembly GCF_019279795.1. NCBI lineage: Eukaryota > Metazoa > Chordata > Ceratodontiformes > Protopteridae > Protopterus > Protopterus annectens. Next base: position 1,519,096,207 of record NC_056744.1, read on the forward strand.
TCACAGCGGCTGTCACGGTGCAGTGTTATGTGTACAGTCTACAGATACAATGTATGGGTAACACTGATGTCTGTGCAGGTGCGTTTGCTGTGAGCTGTGTACATAGCTGTACAGTGTGGAGTGCGGGCTCTGTGCCACTGCACAGTAGCAGGACACAGCTATGTGTCTGTGCGATCGCGTGACCTGGGCGCATTACATTGCCATGTCTGTAAGTCAGTTCACCTGCTCAGCACCACCTATATCATGGACATTGGAGGCACCTGTAGTAGCTGTGGAGAGGCATTCCATGTCACTGGTGTACTACATCGGATGTCCAGGGGGTCCACTACAGTGATGAACCCACTATGTGTGTACAGGGTGCAGCGGTGACTACCCACTGTGGATGTGCTGTGTGGCAACATGCCTGTAGGTATCGACCATGGCCTTGTCTGTCTGAGTCATTGACAATTGTGTGTGGTAGACATCGTGCACACGGCCCTGTGGTGGCCCATGTGACATACAACCATACTAGTGTGAGGTGTCACATTCTCTACGGATATGCTGACAGTGTGGATGTCTGCTATGTTGTGCATAGGTCATGTCATGGTGTGACAATGCTGCAGCCAGACATCCACGTGCATGGGACATGGCATGTGCCATGTCAGCGTGTGCACCGATGCAGGGGCATGGGTCACATTGGTAACACCTGTGCTCTGGCCAGATCACAGCTCACTATGTGGTACTGTGTGCATACTGCACTGGCATACCAATGCATACTACACATGCAGCCATTGTGTAACACCTACACCATTGTATGCATAGCTGAATGCACGTAACACACCAATAGGTTGTGTGGTGTCATACCACTCTACGCTAACGGTTGTATCTACTGTACATGGGTGGTGTGTGTGTCGGGTGGTGCGAGCTGTATACCGTGACTGGGGCACACACAGGTGAGCATGTCATGCCTAGACACATGGGTAATATCAATACAGCAGAACATGCCTTTGACTAGCAACAGACTTACCTGCAACAGACCCTTGTCCTTGCGACTCGCCAGACATACCTGTAAAGACATTACACAAAGGTATACACATTAGCCATTACTATCTCCACGGTCAGCACTGTGCATGTCACATCATGCATGTGTGTGTTAGCATGTGCTATGCACATGTCTGCTAACACAACATAGCATACTATGGTTTGCATCTTGTGTGGCCATATACCTGGCATGTATTGCTATATCATGTGTTGTACTATGACACCCACACACACGTCGCTTATCATACAAACATGCAACACTGACTTACCAGTCGGCTCCAGGCTCATAGTTTGGGAGACACCCACCTCCACGATGGACGCAAGTGTTTCTGCGTGTTGTTCCGTGGGTGTCCCCAGACTGGCCAGGAGCTCCTCTGTGGCTGTGAGTGGGGGCTGGGTTGGTGGCCCACCACCTGTCCCACGTTGTTGCCTGGCGATTGCAGCGGCACGCTGTCTTGCATGCCGGATCAGGTCTGTGCAGTGCCTGCGGATTTGCTGATAGCTGCGGTTGTATCCGCCCAGGCTGTTCACCCTCCTGCACATCTCCTCCCACATCTCCTGCCATTCCTGTGCCTGCTGTGGCACATGGCTGAATAGCACGGCGTGATTACTATGGAGGTATGGAATTATCACCTCCTCCTCCTGTCGGATGAAAGGTGGAAGCCGGGAACGTGGCATTATCTGGAAGACATAATGATGGTGGCAGGTCACATTCTCACTGCGGTGGTGGCATACTGTTGGAAATACATTGCTATGACATATGCGACATCTGCACAGTGATCTGTGAATGGCATCGTGGCAGTGCACAGCCGATGTTTTGCTTCACACCATTGAGCACTGGGTGTCACATCATATCTGTGTGCCACCCCATCACACTGTACACGCACCATGTAGATGTTAGCCTGCCGTGGACATGTGTACCTGGCTGCACCTATGTCCAAATCAGTTGGCATAGGTCCCCATGTGGCGTCTGTGCTACTGTTCACCTGGACGCTGTGTATATGTCAGTACACATCACGTCTGTGTCCATTGTGAATGTCAGCAGCGGCACTGTACACATACACATGGACACCTGCACATGCATGTGTTGTGCCATGTACTTCCACACAGCACTGTACGGGTGTTGGACAACTTGCCACAGCTCACCTGTGTTGCACATGTGATAGACATAGAGCAATGTGTAACCATGACACATTAGCAGGAAAGGCCATGCATAGCATGTACACACACACATTGTGCAGAGCATCACACAGCACCTGTAACATGACAGGGTGCATCACTGCCACATTACTGCTGTGTATGGTTGATAGTGAGAGTGCCTTTTGTCCATTGCACCATGTAGGACTGTGATAGCTCATGCAGCCTTGCTGGTCAGGTCTGCATGATATGGCAGGGTATGCCACATACATGGCGCTGGGTGTGATCCACCTGGGGTTGGCGGTATTGGCAGGGTGGCTGTCCATTGCATATGTCATAGCTGTGTGAATATGGACATTCAACATGTTTATCACCATGGTGTGGACACTGTCCTCAAGCGAGGTATGCTGTGCGCTGCTTGTTGAGGGTGTGTCTGGTGCATGCAGGTATCACACATCCATGCATACACTGTAGCCCTGGCAGGTGCTATGTGCTGGGATATTGATCGACACAGTGCTGTATGTGGACACACACCGCTATCCCATGCACATGGATGGCTGCCTGCACTGATGTGAGTACCACATATGTGTACATCCAGTGGCGCTGCCACCCACATGTCCGCTGCTGCACTACACACGCCATCCCTCCCTCTGTGAATGTGGTGTTGGGCTCAGCAGAGGTATCCATGTATGGGGACAGGGATGTTCACATAGCAGGCCCACTGATGGTATCGTCGATCTGACCATACACATATGGCGCACCCCTCACACATACAACCCATTCATATTGTTGTTCACAGCCGTGGCACAGCTATATTGCTATCCCGGCGGCATTCACAGATAAACATACACAGAGGCATGCACGTCCATCTGTGGCATTGCCTGGACTATTGCTGTGGTTCGGCACCTAACGTGTTTGACTGCAGGTGGCGCAGACCTACTGTGCACATGTCTACACGGTAGGCCTGTTCTACGGTAGGCATCTGTGATGTGCTGTGCACATCTCATATCTGCACATTTGGTTGGTGTCCATCGGTCCACGGGCCAGTGGTGGGACATACAGGGATGTTGCTGAACATATATGCATGCGACCCTGTACAGCTGTGACTCTACCCTCTCAGATGCTCATGTGTCGTGGACGTGGACACTGTACACACACATGTGGTTGTGGGCTGCCGTCCGTACCCATCTCCACCTGTGGGTTGCTATCATCCCACACACTCCTTGTACTGTATGCTCAGGCTATGCACCTATGTGGGGCTTGTGTGCATGCAATACGATACTATGTGCCTTTGCACCCATCACAGACAATGTCACACAGGTACACCGGCAGCCATACACATCGCAGCTTGTTGTCAGCACGTCACATGTGGTACACACCTAACACATCTCCTGTGGGACATGGTCATTTGTATGGGCATGTCCAGTAGTCACATACCACAGCTACCCCTACATGACGGCTATGCAGGACATGTGTGTGTACAGCTACTGTGACATGTACACGAGCAATGCCCCCCTACCTACATCACATGGTACTACCTGTGGAGTATGTGTGTCTGCATCCATGCTATGGCCATAGATGACAATTGTACATCAATATGTGCAACATACCTCATTGGGGGTTGTCATGTGCACATATTCCATGTGTCAATGCATTGTTTGTGTCTGTTGGGCGGTCATTGTTGTGCATGGTTTACATGGCTGACATAGCGTACTGTGTCTGATTCCAGGTACTTCATTGGGCTACCAGCATTGTACATTTCTACAGCACATTCCAGCCATCATGTAGCCAGCTTAGATGACAGTGGGAGGTGTTCCGCCATGTGCACATATGTCACACAGTATGAGGGTGACTGACACACATTGTCAGGACTGGGTTCTGACTGCTGTGGCTGTGTGTACTGGTGTTGACAACCATGACTGCACCAGATGGTGTCTTCTGGATGTGTGACATTCACAACAAACACCTACATTCACATAGCAGCACATCGTCCATGACAATGGACATTCCTGCATGAACACTGTATGCGGTATGTCTGTATGACCACTGCATATATCACTGATGGCCACCAGCATGGCTGCCTACAACAGCAGTGTGTATCCTGTGCAAACATGGGTTACACCAGTCACAACACACCTGTGTCAGATGGCCCTGTAGTGGGTGACAGTGCAGTTCCATTCATCATGTAACAGTATACATCGTGCACCAGTATGTTGCAGACATGTGACCGGCTGTGCTAGTCGACATATGCACACATGACACATCACCTGGTACACCGTGTCTGCCTTGCCACCTGCTATTGTGACCACCCTGTGATGACATTGTACGGCCCACATGGACTTGGACATGTGATGGCTCAATGGTGAATTAACCCTCCAGGTGTGTGTCTAGCCAGGTGTCCAGTAGCCAGTGTTCTGCATGCAGGGATAGTGTACATTGGCCTACTCTGTCACTGGGACTGTTGACTATGGTCATACTGTAGTTATGCAGGCATGTGGTGTTTGTCCAGTCTGATAGTCGTGTTCAACCACACTACCGTGGCACACATGACCTGTGGACATCTGCCTAAGGTGTGCAGCCCACATGTACATCTTCACATGCTATGCTGCCTGTGCAGCGGTGTCACATGTCTGTCTCCGGCAGGGCTGTCACAGGTAGGCACAGCATGCAGTGATGTGTGACAATGCTTACACCCTCCACTGTGCTGTACACTAGCACTGCACACACAGTACAGCACACATGTCATTTATCTGCAGTGCCTGGGACCTGCCTCCATGCCCTACGGCACACCTGCCAGTCCAGATTGTACACAGATCATACCTCCCAGGCACATACCTGGACTGCAACACACACAGGTGGGTGGTTCCCACACCACACCGTGATTTACACACATACTGTATATTCCCATGACACATTGCATCATAGGTAATCCATGTTCAGATACCCATGTTCGTGACCGCTCGCACATTGTGACCGCGACAGTGAATACACTGTACACCACAGGTTACATGCCGGTCGGGTTGGCATACTGTACATTGCACCTAGGACAGTTGCTACTGCTATGTATTGCCAGCAACACGCCCTTCCCTAGTATGGACTCCCATGTACCCACACATGCTTGGCCATGCAGTACGCATAGCTGGGTGACACATGACCACTTCCATACCCAACCTACACTACTCTCGGCATGCACCAAACCTCCATGTGTCTGTGTGCTAGGCCTACACACATCCCCCCTCTGTTTGCTGAACATCCATGCTTCTCATCCCTGCTAGCCACACCCTAAACACACACCCATAGCAGCATGCATGGTACATACACTCTACAGCCGGTATTACTGACATCCACTGACAGAGGTAGTTGATGGCATGGCACCCGTCGATGGACAGTCTACGTGCCTATGCCAACACTGATCACAGTGCACTTCTGCTACATTTACACACTGGTAGGGACCATGCTATTCCACACTGAGACATGGTGGTACTGGCCTTTTCACAGACGCCACAGTGGTATTCCTGTTCCATGCACACGTGCTGTATGGGCACATGTGCAGGCTGTTGCATGGTAGTTATGTTCACCTGTGTGTTGTGTGTCACTTGACAGTCATGGTGTGTCCTCATGGTGCATGACATACTCCACAGCTAGCTACCTACACATGACTGCCAGACATTGCAGTGTGGGCCCTCACGCAGTGTGGTGGTATGTCTCTGCTGTTTGACTACATCCACATTCAATGTGGCATACCACAGTCATGCAGGCATTGCCAACACAGATGTTGCTGGCATCGTGCCTGCCAATGGGGTACCTACCAACAATACACACTCTCACTCACTACAGGGTTCCAATCCTTGGCTGGACATTGTATTAACCCTGTGGACACATACATAGTACTGCCATGCACATGTTATGTCCGGGAACACAGTCCCAATGTCACCTCAAATCGCCATAGTTGTTGTATCCCGCCAACCTGGCTGTTACATGTCTCTGCAGCAGCACACTGCAGTGACTGCTAGCCCATTCATGTACGTTGTGTACCCTGACCACCACACTACCACATCTATCACACTACACATGGATGGTACTGCATTGCACGTATGGGGCTGCATCTCTACACCCATGACTGGGCCATTCAGTATGGCACTGGGCCACATCTTGACATACATGCTTCACACACTCATTGACTACATGCATGCCTTTACTGGCACCATTGTTGGGCTTCTGTGCTCCACAGCACACCACATCCCATGCTGGCCACCTGTCATACTATTGCATGGGTGGTTGGGGTGGTACAGAGGGTATCACATCAGACATGATCCGCTCTTTGCCCTTCAGCACCATTCCACTTTATGCTATTGCCAATGTACACATCCAGCATCACATCGTACCCTATGTCTCGGGATGTTACGCCATGTGCCTCCTGTACAGTTCACACAGTGGTGCAGGCATATCATGCTAACTACAACAAGTCAGGGACGTGTGACATTGCACAGTCCTCAGACATGTGGCCCCTCATGCTCAGTATTTGCATCGTACACTACCTGCTGTCACACAGTACTGTACATGCCTACATATACCACTTCTACATACCTGGCAGCATTCTAGCTCATCCTACTCATGTTGCTGACACCCATACAGGTGTCAGTGTGGCAGATATATCATGTAGATATCATTGCATCAGTTACATCACACATAGTGCATACACATCACCTTTGCATACTGACAGTCATGCGGTGTGTATCACATGGATACTGTCCCTATACAGGCATATCACGTTGTACATGGTTGATGTACACACACATGCCCCACATGGTGCTGTGGTTGCCATATTCCACCATGGCGTGGGTACACATGTGCAGGACCACGCATTTCTGGACTGTATGTCTAGCTGATACCTTGGGTGCCCTTGTACCTGTGCCATACACACATGTACACGCAGGCCGTGTTACAATAACACATGTGTGGTGTACCTTACACAATGGATACAACGTTACATGTCTCAGTATAGTCATGCTGTGATCTCTACCCGGCTCAGACAGTTTACATATGCAAATGACAGTCATGTAACACATCTGTACTCACCTGCATGCCACTAACACAGGGGTGTAATCTACTCTGCCATGGGCCATGTTCTCCACAGTACTGATGCATGTAGTACTCCTACATGGCGTTTGCAGTGGGCAGGGTGGGAGGAGCAGTCCTGCATGTGTGCACACATGCCGCATTGCTCGGCCCGGGCGTCTGTGTGACATCCACAGACTGGACACACACCGTGCTGTGGGACATAGGTCCTGTGCACATCCCACAGGGGCACACTGTGTCACTAGTCATGTGATAGCTCCCTTGCTGATAGGGTGACACAGACCCATGGTACCACCACAGCGGACGTACTGTATAGACATAACAGTTGACATCCACTTCTGCCGTTCAGTGGACACTACCATGGGGGGGGGTGTCACTACTGTGTACATTGCACATGTGTTTACACACGGCCCTGCTGGACATCATTGTGGCACACATTGCACCTGCTACGGAACGTTTGGACATGGTTACTTGCTGTTCCCTCCATTTCGGGTACCTATTCTGCTACTACATTGTCCCATATGTGCAGGCCATACATATCTTGTGTATGTACATAACATTAGGCCATCCCTCCATCATGCATGCTATGCCTGTGATACTGTCTATGATTTCTGAACATATCCATCATGACAGCTTTGCATTACACATAATTGACATAGTCACCCCTACTGCGTGGGATACGTGCACGTCGTGCGCACATTCCGTATGACATCAACAGTATATGCCCATGCACATGTGTGCTGTGACACTATACATACATGTCCTATCCCCTGCTGTGGCACTTCATTGTTGGATATCCACTGCCAGCATCAGCGTGGGTGGTGGCATTGTTCTGTGTTTGCAACCCCTATGGCAGACCTGGGGTAGGGTTACCACCTGTGCCACTTTGCAAGGGACAGTCCCTCTTTGGGCAGTTGTGTCCTGACAAAACATATTACAAATGGCAAATGTCCTGAGATTGTAGGACATAATTATGTCCCATTTTTATGTAAGAGTTGCATAACATAGTTATTTATGTATGTAAATTCATAAATGTTACAAGACACACAATAAGCAACTTAACTGCTACAAGACTACGCTTTTATTTAGGCAAAAGAGTACAGTTCTACCCTTTGTACTGACCATGGGTATGTGTCCACCTGTAACATCTGATGTGTGTCGAAGATGTCCCACTTTGGCCATTTGAAAAGGTGGCAAGCCTAACCTGGGGTTATCCCGGGTGTGTACATGTTGTCCCACTGCTGTGCACACGTTGTCCACAGTCGTTGGTATGCTGCGCGGCTTAGCATTACATAACCAACCTTCACCTCTCTCTGCCTGATGGACAGGTATCTTTACCTACACACACCGTTCACATACTGTACAGATTTGTCATACGTATCATGCGTTACACAACAGTACATGTCGTGGGTTCGACATACCTTTCCGGCCTTTGGTTCTGCGTTCGTCTGTATTTGCTTGGTACTCCTTTTGTATTCCGTCTTTGTTCGGTATGAACATACGGTTTGAATATCCAGGGAGTCTTCCTTATATTCGTCGTCACCTGAGGCATGTGGGTTAATCAGGCCAATAGCTGTTCCTCGGTGTGTACTTATGCGCATATCACCGGTGATCCCCCTCCTTTCGTTCGTTATGCGTCGGCACTAGGACATGGTTCTTTCCTCGTGTGGCCGTTGGTTATTTGCAATACCTTCGTGAGGATGGTATGTATTGTATCATGTTTGTGTGACTGCATCCGCTATGTGTGGTGTCGGGTACATTTCGCTGTGGTGTTAGCCGTGGATTGTGTGTGTTGGGTATGGTATTCTGTTCGACATGTGGGTGTCCGTGTCCTGGCGGCGTCTGTCGATGGCGTTGTGCATTCAGATGTGTAACATAGCTGTTATATTCCTGTACACAGCGGATGCAAGGATGCATCAGCCGCTGCTAGTGTTTCCCACGAGCTTGTTGTGGGTATGCCGCTGTCATTGACTGCCTGTATGTTTTTGCTACGGTTTTAGCTGTTATCCCTTTGATATGTGCGATGGGGTATATCTGCGGATGTGGGTGACGGGTACGGGGTGTGAGTCTTGCATTTATACATACGGGATATGCTTGTGTGTGTGCTCCATCCCTGCTTGGGGAGCTGCAGGTTACCTGTCTGTTGTTCCGGGAATGTTGGTTTTGTTGATGTCGTGTGCTGTCGGTATCGCCTGCATGTGTGCTTCCTGCACGTATTCCTCCTTCACATGGGTTATATATCTGCGGATGTTTGTCCGTGCCTACTATCCATTGGCATTTTGTCGCTGATACTTACGGTGAATGTGGTCCTATACTTGGGACGGCCTGTATGCTACCGGTAGCCTCCTATTCGTGTGCCGCTTGCTTACTTCACGGTCGTGTTACACACAGCGGTATTTACGGGACCGTAAGTGTTCACGATCGGTGCCGGGATAGCACATTCGTATTTTCGCCGTACATGCCTGATGCTGTGTAACGTTGCCGACGGACCGTGTTGAGTGTACCTTATGGCCGCCATACATACGGTCATGGTTTGTACATAAGTGCTTTGCATCTCCTGTTGTCTTTAGCCCTGTGGTACATTCTAGGACATTTGCGCTTTGCATCGTTTTACGCCGCCGTGCATAGCCACTGAGGAGATGTCAGTACTACTTTGTGGGTACTGCTGTACATCGCCTATGGTTCCTGTACTGTATGCCTCGCATGTTATTACACTCCGCCTGTGACATGTCATCTACATACACATTTTACAGTGGCACACATTACACAAACACAGCGGAACACACGACAACCTCACCTCACACATACACATATTGCCGCCATGGCTCTCAACCTTCTATTTCCAAAGTGAGGAACACACACATTAGTAATGTGAAACAAATGGGCATAATGTGGAACACATAGTAATGGCATAGTGACAACTTCAGTTAAGTAGGTCATAGGTTGATTATAATATGCTGATTTACTTACAGTGAAGAACCTTTAATGACTTACTATGATTAAATTCTATTTACCAGGATGTCATTTATATACATTCCTAACAATGGATGTTTGACAGACATTTTCAATGTGGAACTTTGAGGAACTGCGAGGAACATGAACTGTTTTACACCCCAAAGGAGGTCGTTCCTCATAATGTCGTACACTTCACTGGTATGCTTGCGCTTCGCACCGACGGTTGAACACAATACCTCGTTGGCGCATCGCGTGGCGGCGTGTATCTCCGCACTCATATCCTATGGATATGACACGCATTACTGTTTTATGCAACTAATGATTATTATGGGAAATAGTTTTGTCCTACAAAGACACACAACCAAAGGGGGACTGTCCCTCACACGTGGGATAGGTGGTAACCCTACACATATCCGTTAATGTACCGTGGACTGGTGACCATCCCGACACGCGGATATGTATTGATGCAGGTTGACATTTCCATGGCTGGCGTTACCTGCTCTGCCCACCCTCCAGGATGATCGGGTTGTCGGTCACTATGTTTACTATGTGGTGATTTCGCGTCTTACTTATCTGTGAACTTGCATCCCTGGGTTCCATATTACCCTGTTGTACTTTATATCTGTGTATGCGCATATATTTCTACATGTGTACTGATATCTATTTCCGTATCTGTGTATGCACATGAGTACATATGTGGTCGACTTGCGGCGATAGTGGCAGCATACGGCTCCGCCGTGTGCTGTAGAACCGGCGTGCGGTGTGGTGTTGGCGTTCCATGCTCTGCTGGCTATTGGGTCTGCAGTGTTTGGGCGGTACCTTTGTTGTTGTCACACATACGTCCGCATCACGGTACACATTACGGGCGGACATGTTTGTGTGGCGTCCATTTTACTGTGTGTGCAGGTCAGGAGGTGTCAGTCCATGGGGCCTACACTGTCAAAGTATGTGCTATGCGTTCCCTCTTTGCCAGGGCGTAGGCATGTTGGGTACGCCTCTGTCTACCTACTGGGGCTGGCTCAGTGTGTCCATGGTGCTGAACGCCCTGTGCCTGTGCTTGCCCTGGCAGTTGTGGTGGGCTTGGTGGCCCTCCGGCATCATGTCCCTGCAGCAGCTGTTTCCGCAGAATCATATTGTGTAGCATACAACATACTATGAATATGTGGCCAGTTGTGCCTGGAGAGTACTGCAAGGCTCCACCGGTTGTCAGCAGGCACCGGAACCGTGGGTTCAACATCCCACACTCACGCGCTAAGATTATTCTTGTTTGTCGTGTGCCTCATTATGGCGTTCTTGCATGTGTGTGTGTGCATTTCTGATGGGTGTCATCAACCACGGCTCCAGTGCGTAGCCAGCATCCCCCACAAGGTGACCTTGTGTGATGTCCCCCCTGGCGAATACCTGATACAGCTGTGAGGCATGCCAGATATGGGAGTCGTGGTAGCTTCCAGGGCTGCCAGCACACACATCCATGATAATGCCCTGCGCATTGCACACGACCTGGCAATTGATGGAGGTGTATCCCTTGCGGTTTATGTAGCGTCTACCCTGCTCCCGGTGGTGACTTAATTTCTATGTGCGTACAGTCTATCGCACCCAGGACCTCCGGGTATTGTGCCACATGGTGGAAGCGGCGCATATTGCTAGCCAACTCCTCCTGAGATGTGGGGAAATTTATGTGCTCATGGGCATGTGGTAACATGGCATCCAGGAACTGGTGTAGTACCCTGGATGCTGATGCCTGTGAGATGCCCATTATGTCCCCGTTGGCCTTTGAAAGGTACCTGTAGCCAGTATTCGCAAGCTCACACATACCTTTGTGTCCACTGGGATGGGCTCCCTCTGTTGTCTCTTGTTCTCAGGCGGCGGCACAGCTCCACTATTTGCTGTAACGTGTCCCTGTCCACCCTGTAGCTCTACTATCTCCAGGTCTCGCAGCCCTGGTAGGTCACCCTTGGTCTGAACACTCTCCTTCTCCTGTGAGGCCTCACGGTGGTTGTCGGCACCACCCTCCGCAACTCCGTCTGTCTCTGCCACATACCTATGCATCACGGCCACGGCGGCACCCAGCATATACATATTAAAAGTTCCCCGTCTGTTTACACCCTGCGGTGCGGCGTTTGGGAAATCGCGCTGTGTGTTGTGTGCATTCACATTTAATACTGTTGTGCTGTATAGCCGGTGATGTCATTGGGTGTGTCTGTGCAGCCGTATCCATGGATTATTTCCGTGGTTTTATGGTTGCAACTGCAACAGTACTGCCTGTAGTGTTACATTACAGTTGCCTGCATTGCCTTGGCCTTGCATCTTACATTACTGCATCCTGCAGGCACATGGCATATGATGCATTTTATCTGCAGCCGCAGTTATGCTACCTCTGTACTTGGCTGTGCTATTTCGGTTCTTTGCTCTTTGCATTTCTACTACATCCCCTACTATCTTTGCATTCATATGTCTCCCTTTCCCGTTGTGCAGGAGTCTGCATGCAGAGTTATCAGCTGCCGGCGTTTGCCCTTCCTGCATTGATTGGTGTTGATTGCTCATTACGGATCCATTTACACTGCTTCCGCATTTCCTGCTATTCTCCGCATTACCTTCCTATATCCGTGGTTGTTGACGGTGAGGCCGTCACATGACTGGTTTAGGGAACGTAGTCATCCTCGTGCACATGCATCTGTGCGCGCATTATGTACTCTCAGCGCATCTATTTCCTAACACGCCAGTCCTGATGCTGTGATGTGCATTGTACAGCCCAGATTTGCTGACCTCCAATATCCTTCCTCCTACAGTGGCACACCCCTCTGTGGTTGACATGTATCTCGTGTAGGCCACTCCTCGGTGTAGTACCGCTCGCCGCTTGCTCCATCCTTACACGGCGCTGTTTTGCGATTCACTATTATCTGCCTCATTTGCATGGAATTGACTACTAATACATGGTTACGGCGCGAACCCCGCCACCACTCCTTGACAACCATTGCGCTGGGGTTGAAGCTTTACATACATACTATGGTGTGTGGTGGCTGTGCAGCTGATGTGTGTTATACTGCTCTTTTAGGACATTGTCATATTATTTCATTGCTTTGCAACTTCTGTGCACATATCCCGGGGGTCTGCTGTTCTTTCTACGTACGTGCCATTTATGTCATTTTCTACATTTTGTGCATATTTTCTTTGGACATTCTCGGTGCCTTTCCACATTGGCATATTGCACCTATATGATACCTGACTTTGACAGCCTTCCGTTACTCCTCGGTCATGTTTGGGTAAATGTAAACCGTTTTTGGTTTACATTGCCGTGCTTACGCCTGCGCCGCCGTGGATCGCTATTTGCCCTCATTTGCATGGTGCAATACCGCACACAGTGTGTTTTGCATACCTACGCCCGGGCGGAGACGGGTCCGGCGCACGCCGGTAGTGCACGTGGAATTCATTCATACCTGAATCGCTCAGCAGCCATATTTGGCGTTATAACGCCAACGCTATGCTGGCGCCTGGCGCAAGGTTCATGAATCCCGGGGAGTATTTAAAAGGAGTGATTTTCAAAGGTTTTGAAGCTCTGATGAAGCCTCAGTGAATGGATGAAAGCGCTTAACTTTTGTTATTTTCAATAAATATTTGTGTGAAATTGAAATGCCTTGAGACTTGGATACACTGGAGTTTTTTACCTTGTTTTTGGTTATATTAAAATTGAACCTGTATGTTATTGAGTAATAGTACCACAAGGTGGAGACAACATAGGTTTTAGAGCGTGACACTCCATTTTTGTTTTTCTTTAGTGAAAGTTTATGTAACCATTTGTTAGGCCACAGTAATTATTTATAGTTATGCATTATGTTTATGTTTACTATATGAGTATTTTTATGTTTCATTATTTTTTTATTTTAGTTCATTACAATTTTTGGCTGTCCCCGCGGTGGTGGTGTTGCGGTAGTGTTGTCGCCTCACAGTAAGTCGCTGTCTGGTTCGATTCTCAACTAGAGCGTCTTCTGCATGGAGACATGCGTGAATGGGTGTACCTTCATTGAAGGTTGTGCGTCAGGGCTGGTAACTTGGCACGTAAAAATCAACTACAAATCATTAGCGGACCGGAGTTCTGCTGTGGCGACCCCTAACCAGGAAAAGCCAAAAGACACAACAACAACAGTTTTTGGCTGTCATATCTATCGGTCTATATACACACCCATCTATGGGTATACGTCACAAGACTGCCTCTTTGTAAAGTTGAACTTCATATGCTCAAGACCATATGTTCAACTTTCCAAAAAGCTGAAAAAAACAAAATTACAAAAATCTACAATTTTGTAGGTGGCTGTGCCCCCAACCCTCCTGCAAATTATTTATATATATATATATATATATATATATATATATATATATATATATATGTATAAACTGTAAAACAGAAGGAAGAAACTGTTGCAAAAGAGAGTAAAATCCCATGAGTGGAGGAGCTCCCTGGTCAGCCTCAGTAAGAAGCTGAGATCCCTTATAAGATCCTCCAAAGCTAGCTATGAAAACAAAATCACCACTAATTCCAAGGGCAAAGCATTCGATAGCTATGTCAAGAATCTGGATGGCAACACCCAGATCTGCTCTGAGTCAGCACAAACACAATAAAATTACAGAACCAACTGATATTGCCAACATCCTGGCAGATAGGTTCAGTGCTAACTTTACCCCCCTCTCACCCCCTAAAGAGCCCATATCTATACAGGAAACATGCAGAGTCCCTGTAATCACAACTACGCAGGTAAAAGCTGCACTCTCTAAAGCCAAAAATGCAGCATCCATGGGACTGGACAACATTCCAGGCTGTGTTTTACACGAACTTCAGAATGAACTGGCTCCCCACTTAAGCACCATGTTCAATAATAGCCTCACATCAGGCTTTGTGCCCACTGAATGGCACACAGCAACAGTTATCCCACTCCACAAAGGGGGAGCAACCACTGATCCCGGGAACTATCGACCTATTAGCCTGACGAGCCTGGTCTGCAAGGCCATGGAATGTATCATCATGGAACTCATAAACAAAGACATTGCTAACCTCCAAACTCTGGATCCCACCCAGTTCGGGTTTGTGAAAAGCAGATCATGCCTCCTGAACCTGATCGACTTCTTTGAGGCAGTCACCAAAGCCGTAGATGAGAGTAAGGTGGTTCACACAGCCTATCTTGACCTCGCCAAGGCTTTCGACACTATCCCCCATTCTGGAATTATAGCTAAGCTCAGTAAACTAGGTATAAATCCCTATGTCACAGGATGGGTTGCCTACTGGCTCATTGACAGAACCCACACTGTAAAAGTTGCAGACTCCAAATGTGACCTCAAAGCAGTGACAAGTGGACTACCACAGGGTTCTGTCCTGGGACCTCTCCTGCTTGGTATCAACTTCTCTGAAGTACAGGCTAACACAGAAGGCCTCTGGCTAATGAAGTTCACAGATGACTGCAAACTAAGAGCCATAGTCAAGTCCCCAAATGATGTGGACATCCTACAGAAGGGCCTCGCTGAGACAGATGCCTGGTGTCAGAGCCATGACCTCAAGCTCAATGCCAAAAAGTACAGTGTCATCCCCTTTGGTAAAAACTCTGTACCCACAAACTACCACATAGGCAGCAATCTACTTAACATCGAATGCGTGATAAGAGACCTTGGGACCCAGGTGGACAGTAGTCTCTCCTTTGATAGTCACATCGCCACAGTACTCAGGAAGTCCTTCTACATGGCACACCTCATCATAAAAGGATTCTCATCCAGGAAAAAAAGAGGTCATTGTTCCCCACTACTTGACACTCATTAGACCCATTATAGAGTACAACGCCCCTTTTGGAATGTGCCTCACAACACATCTGCAGCAGCTGGAAAGGCCACAGAAGTACCTCACAAAGAGGATTACTGGCCTCAAACAAATGCCCTACACTGACCGCCTCAAAAAACTCCAACTTTATTCCATAGCATATCGCCTACTCCGAGGTGATCCCTGCCTAACATATAAAGCTATGTCAAACCCAGAGTTGTTGGACATGCTACACCTAAAGAGATCCCAACCCCTCTGAGCTACACACTCTAGGGACCTAAACCTTGTCACTACAATAAACAGGACATGCTGCAGGGATAGATTCCTGTCCCAGAGACTTCCTGTAGTCTGGAACAGGCTACCCATCTATGTTAAGCAAAGTTTTTCATTAGCACTCTTCAAGAAAAATCTTGAGTGGATAGGAAATACACCCCGGGGATTACTTCTGTGTCTTTGCTTGTCAGTAGCACAGGAAAATAACTTTCTTGAGTGGCGTAAGCCAGGGAACCTTGTTGGCCAGGCTTACATAGGCCCTTGGGCCGATAGCCTAGTACCTACCTATGAACCTATGAACTTATATATGTGTGTGTGTGTGTGTGTGTGTGTGTGTGTGTGTGTGTGTGTGTGTGTGTGTGTGTGTGTGTGTGTGTGTGTATATATATATATATATATATATATATTTATATATAGATATATGTACATATATATATATATATATATATATATATATATATATATATATATATATATATAAATATATATATATATATCTACCAACTCCCAGATCTAACTACAGTGAGGAAAAGGGTTCAATCCCCACTGTACTGCAATGTTAATACAAATGCTTCAACTTTTTGGAAAGTCAAACATAAAGGGCAGGATTCACGAAGCCTCTGTGTAAGAGTTATAAGTTTTACACGGAGGCTGCAGTTAAACGGAGTGATGTCAGCATGCTCTGCATATTCATGAGAGCATGCTGACTCACACCTAAAGCTAACACGGTCCGTGTAAGAAAGAAGGGGGCATGGTGACAAAGCCATGTCCAATCAGGATCTGATGGAGATGCTCCACCTCAACAGATCCAAATCCATCAGAACCACAAGAGCCAAACACTTAAACTGGCGAGCCATGGAAACAGACACACCCCCAGAGGAGTCACAGTCCCGTAAGTAAACACCCACGAGCGAGCCCAAGTAAATGTCAACAAACACAACACAACACATGCCCCCACAGACTATAAACATATAAAACATAAAAATGAGCATTTATATATTTTTTTCTAATTATAAAAATGTTTGCCCATAAGTGCGCTCATTTGCTGGGTGTGCCTTCCGCTTAACCACAGTTAGCAGTCAGTGAAGAAGCATATAAGTTCTAAATATGGAAAGTAAGCCAAGAAGAAATAGCGTTGAGGTAGAGATGTCATCTCAAGAGGAGGCAAGTACGGTTCAAGCCCCCACAACATCTTTTTTTTTTTTAGTGAAATAAGCGAAAA